>NC_092092.1:19344468-19419468 GCF_045679555.1 Salvelinus alpinus | reverse complement strand
CAACCAGTATTCTTCAAGAGTAATCTACCCACCACCTTCTCAATTATCATTATCTGTCAACCTTTTAAAACATTTATGTAAGTTCCACCATGACAACTCTTTCTTACTTCAGACTTCAAAAGTAGCAATTTTCACAGGTGAAAGACCTGGATGACTATGAAATTGCAAAATTGAAATGACAGAGTCGAGTCGCATATATGGAAAGGGATTACCATCGTCTACCCTCACATCTCCTTCCCTACTATCAACCTCCAACCCATTTCAGTATCGAAGAGGCGAGGTGGGAAGCAATATATTTTCTTAGAACATCTAAATTGATGCCATATAACCTAAAGGTACGATGGCAGGGGGGTGGGGGGGGCGGGGGGTCGGGGGGATTCAACAGTAATAGAACCGATCTGTACAGTGCAATATTTAGTAGTCTCTCTTCAGTTAGGGCCTTCAGACACAGCTGTGTTAAGGAGCTATCATTTCACCTTAACAACAGCTATTTATAACACACTTGCATTCACAGAGATAATATACTTTACTGTACAGCTGGCAACAACTGGATCAATCTGAAATTATTGCTTAATATTCTCTGATAGCTTAGTTATTCATTTCACCTGAACTACTGCTATATTCAGCACTCTGGAAGTCACAGGAACACTATACTATGCTGTAGTGGATGAGAAAGGTAGCTACAGGAAGGACCATTCTGCCTCGAAGAACCAACTGAACCGTCTGTCAATGAAAGGATCACTCAGAAATGATGACCAAACATTGTCTATGATACTTTATTCATTCAGCCTGTGAGGAAACAACATTTACCCATTGTTTTACACTGGTAGTTGGGAGATTGAGATACACTCAAAACTACAATGTATCTATTTATGAAGTGAGACAGAGACCCACTAAAACAGTCATAATATAACTGCAGAGACCAAATGAAAAAGCAAAAAGCAGTGATTATGAAGTAAAACATTGAGACATCACCCAATGACTCATCAGCATAGCTAAGTTTATCCTGAACCTCCCTCCAAGGGTTTGACATAACTTGACATACAAGGACATTCCCTAGGGGAGACGACAGCAGTGCCAGTGCAGTATGTCATCAGTATGTCATTTGGGATGAACCCTAAGTTTCTCTCTGTAAATCTATAGTTCGCCAAGGTTCTGTCCTTTCCTCTTTCTGAAGGCCCCAGATCAAGACACGGTCTGTCAATACAAGCCAATTCAACTGGAACCAAACCATCTGGTGTGTTTGAAGGAGTGGGAATGAAATAGGCCACACACACACACACACACACACAAACAAAAGGACCAAGGCTCGCATTCACGCATGTACACACACACACACACACACACACACACACACACACACACACACACACACACACACACACACACACACACACACACACACACACACACACACACACACACACACACACACACACACACACACACACACACACACACACACATAAACACACACACATTGGCCGCCTCCATCGTCTGTTGGACATGGCTCCCATCCCAAAACAGAAGGCCATTACACCTGGAGTAACCTGGGACGTACTGGTAAAATGGAGGGGCTAATTGGCTATTTGGATGTAAATTAGTTGGTGGCAGAGGTAAGAGGTTCACTAGCCTGGTTCCACATATGTTAATGCAGGGTGATTTCGTATGGAGTTGGCAAGAGAGCAGAAACAGACTGGCACCCCGGCTAGAGGTTCCTTCTCAGGGGGAAGACATTTTGGACCGACATTTTGGATGTTAGTGTTCTATCACTAGTCTCAAAAAGCAAACTGCTCACAGGGGAAAGAAATAAACCCAAGTCATGGGCTTATGTGAAGCCAATGTACTGTAGTCTAACGTGTAATTGTTGAACAAATTATTAATCAATAACATTATAGTACCATAGTATTGTTATCTAAAGACAGCTTCCTAATTCTTGCTATTGCTATTTTCAGCAAATTAAGAAATCTCTCTCTGTTTCTCTGCACAGAATGTATAAAACAGCTAGCTAATGAAACAAACTCATGAATGAGAGTTGGACCATTTAGGAGTGCAGTGTTTACTAAGTTAATTTGAGAATGCGGCTAGCTGGACTGTTTGTTCATAATCAGAGGGGCAAATATGTATGTGGGTTGTGGTGGCTAATTATAGATGTGTTATAGTTTATCATTTTTTAATGACTGGGATTGAAGAAACTAAAATGCCTGAAATTCAGTCTGATAAGAGCCCAATGAACGCCACTACAAATGTTCTCTTTCCTCCCTTCATTCTGAGAGCAAACAAGAGCATTAGAGATTAATATAATCCTTTTTTCTGCCCTACTGCCTTTGATTTGACAATACATCTACTGTAAATAGAGTAATTTCAAATAAATTATACTTAAATTCAGCTTGTTACTGCCATAACATGGACATGACACATAATTTTGTTCCATTTATTTGCTTTTACTTTACCAACCCTTCAGTCATTGATCTCCTATGGCCTTCTCAGTCACCTGGTTGTCTGTTCTCTTGGCTACCTGGGTGTCCCTGTTGCAGACACCTGTATGATTAATCTCTCTAGTCACAGAGCTGGTCTGGTGTGATAATACAGTGAAGCGAAGGGCTGGATCCATCATTGCCACAGATAGGGTTCTATCAGGAGTCTCTCTTAGCCTCTCTGCTGAGGATGGGAAGTGGGATGCAGTGAGACAGGGTGCTGTCTGTCTGATCTCTGCATGGATTGGGGAGTGGGGGATGCAGTGAGACAGGATGCTGTCTGTCTGATCTCTGCTGGGATTGGGGAGTGGGGGATGCAGTGAGACAGGATACTGTCTGTCTGATCTCTGCTGGGATTGGGGAGTGGGGGATGCAGTGAGACAGGATGCTGTCTGTCTGATCTCTGCTGGGATTGGGGAGTGGGGGATGCAGTGAGACAGGAGGCTGTCTGTCTGATCTCTGCTGGGATTGGGGAGTGGGGGATGCAGTGAGACAGGATGCTGTCTGTCTGATCTCTGCTGAGGATGGGAAGTGGGGGATGCAGTGAGACAGGAGGCTGTCTGTCTGATCTCTGCTGAGGATGGGAAGTGGGGGATGCAGTGAGACAGAGTGCTGTCTGTCTGATCTCTGCTGAGGATGGGAAGTGGGGGATGCAGTGAGACAGGAGGCTGTCTGTCTGATCTCTGCTGAGGATGGGAAGTGGGGGGTGTAGTGAGACAGAGTGCTGTCTGTCTGATCTCTGCTGAGGATGGGAAGTGGGGGGTGTAGTGAGAGAGTGCTGTCTGTCTGATCTCTGCTGAGGATGGGAAGTGGGGGATGCAGTGAGACAGGAGGCTGTCTGTCTGATCTCTGCTGAGGATGGGAAGTGGGGGGTGTAGTGAGACAGAGTGCTGTCTGTCTGATCTCTGCTGAGGATGGGAAGTGGGGGATGCAGTGAGACAGGAGGCTGTCTGTCTGATCTCTGCTGAGGATGGGAAGTGGGGGGTGTAGTGAGACAGAGTGCTGTCTGTCTGATCTCTGCTGAGGATGGGAAGTGGGGGGTGTAGTGAGACAGAGTGCTATCTGGGAGGCTTTGACTAAGTATTGTCTGCTATCGGTCTCACCCTCGCTCTCCCTTTCTCTATTTATTTACTCACATTTTCTTTCACTGTCCACCCTGGCCTTTTCCTGAGACTGTTGCTGATGCTTCCTCTGCTGCCTCTACAATGCTATGGGCTATTCATATTTTCTTCTTCTGCTGCCGCTACAATGCTATGGGCTATTCATATTTTCTTCTTCTGCTGCCGCTACAATGCTATGGGCTATTCATATTTTCTTCTTCTGCTGCCGCTACAATGCTATGGGCTATTCATATTTTCTTCTTTGCTGTTGTCTACTTCAGTCTGTTCTGGCCTGTTGAGTGGCATACAAGAATAGCCCCAAACTAATCAGATCAGCATGTACCAATAACGTTCTTCACCAAACGTCAACCTGTGTTCGAAGAGGCTGAATTGGCTGAACTGACTATTATTTTCTAAACTAGACACCTAGACATGTGGAGATAAATGGAAAGTGTCTTGATGAGGCATTCCTTCCACTCCCCCTCTGATAATAAAAAATACACACCTACCTCTCTTCAACTGACAACCAGATGAGGAAAGGAGAGAGACAAAAGGCAGTGTGTTTTTGTCACCTGCCTATGGGCCTTGGTCAAAAGTCATGCACTATATAAAGTACAGGGTGCCATTTTGGAGGCAGGCTATATACTCCCCACAGAGACCAAGACAACACACAATAACAACCACAGAAAGACACACAGGAGTTGACAGGAAAGGGATGGCGTGGAATACTAAAAGAGCAAATCTCTTCTTATTATTGGTGTCCTTTAGCAGTGTTTTTTTTGCAGTAATTCGACCATGACGGCCTGATTCACATAGTCTCCTCTGAACAGTTGATGTTGAGATGTGTCTGTTACTTGTTCTCTGTGAAGCATTTATTTGGGCTGCAATTTCTAAGGCTGGTAACTCTAATGAACTTTTCCTCTGCAGCAGAGGTAACTGTGTCATCTTTTCCTGTGGCGGTCCTCATGAGAGACAGTTTCATCATAGCGCTTGATGTTTTATGCGACTGCACTTGAAGAAACGTTCAAAGTTCTTCACATTTTCTGCATTGACTGACCTTCATGTCTTAAAACAATGTTGGACTGTCATTTCTCTCTGCTTATTTGAGCTGTTCTTGCCATAATATAGACTTTGTATTTTACCAAATAGGGCTATATTCTGTATACCACCCCTACCTTGTCACAACACAACTGATTGGCTCAAACGCATTAAGAAGGAAAGAAATTCCACAAATGAACTTTTAACAAGGCACACCTATTAATAATTTAAATGCATTCTAGGTGACTACCTTATGAAGGTGGTTGAGAGAATGCCAAGAGTGTGCAAAGCTGTCATTTTATATATTCTTTACCTTTATTTAACGAGGCAAGTCAGTTAAGATCAAATTCTTATTTTCAATGACAGCCTACCAGGGAACAGTGGGTTAACTGCCTTGTTCAGGGGCAGAACAACATATTTTTACCTTGTCAGCTCAGGGATTCAATCTAGCAACCTTTCGGTTACTGGCCAAATGCTCTAATCACTAGGCTACCTGCCACCCAAGTGTTATTTCATAGTTTTGATGTCTTCACTATTATTTTACAGTGTAGAAAATAGTAAAAATAAAGAAAATCCCTTGAATGAGTAGGTGTGTCCAAACTTTTGACTGGTACTGTATATATAAAACCCTAGGACACTTCTAACAGCTTAGTGGTTGATCTCCTTCACAGATCTTCATAGATGGCTGAATTAACCCATTAGGTGGCTCTACGAGGATAATGATCATTAATTCACTGTTTCTATTTCATTTATTAGTGATCTGTTGCACACACGCACACACACATCCTGTCCATGCAGTAGCTTTGTCTGTAACCTCTTGTACCGGAGGTCATCAGTTGATTGACCCTAATTAACTAATGAGTGTCAATGAAAGCATTAAAATGTTCCAAAAGGTGATCAATGATGAGAGGCAATGATCTGTGGGTGGTGATTGTCTTAGCTCCAGGAGGAAAATGCTGTGTGTGTGTGTGTGTGTGTGTGTGTGTATGTGTGTGTGTGTGTGTGTGTGTGTGTGTGTGTGTGTGTGTGTGTGTGTGTGTGTGTGTGTGTGTGTGTGTGTGTGTGTGTGTGTGTGTGTGTGTGTGTGTGTGTGTGTGTGTGTGTGTGTGTGTGTGTGTGTGTGTGTGTTCAGATTGTCTAAAAAAACGCTAGGGTCATCACATGCATCACAGCCCTCTTCTGTACTCCCTGTTCACCCACGACTGCGTGGCCATGCACGCCTCCAACTCAATCATCAAGTTTGCGGACGACACTACAGTGGTAGGATTGATTACCAACAACGACGAGACGGCCTACAGGGAGGAGGTGAGGGCCCTCGGAGTGTGGTGTCAGGAAAATAACCTCACACTCAACGTCAACAAAACAAAGGAGATGATTGTGGACTTCAGGAAACAGCAGAGGGAGCACCCCCCTATCCACATCGACGGGACAGTAGTGGAGAAGGTGGAAAGTTCCTCGGTGTACACATCACGGACAAACTGAATTGGTCCACCCACACAGACAGCGTTGTGAAGAAGGCGCAGCAGCGCCTCTTCAACCTCAGGAGGCTGAAGAAATTCGTCTTGTCACCAAAAGCACTCACAAACTTCTACAGATGCACAATCGAGAGCATCCTGTCGGGCTGTATCACCGCCTGGTACGGCAACTGCTCCGCCCACAACCGTAAGGCTCTCCAGAGGGTAGTGAGGTCTGCACAACGCATCACCGGGGGAAAACTACCCGCCCTCCAGGACACCTACACCACCCGATGTCACAGGAAGGCCATAAAGATCATCAAGGACAACAACCACCCAAGCCACTGCCTGTTCACCCCGCTATCATCCAGAAGGCGAGGTCAGTACAGGTGCATCAAAGCAGGGACCGAGAGACTGAAAAACAGCTTCTATCTCAGCCACCACCAACATTTAGTGGCCGCTGCCAACATACTGACTCAACTCCAGCCACTTTAATAATGGGAATTGATGGAAATTATGTAAAAATGTACCACTAGCCACTTTAAACAATGCCACTTAATATAATGTTTACATACCCTACATTACTCATCTCATATGTATATGTATATACTGTACTCTATATCATCTACTGCATCTTGCCATCTTTATGTAATACATGTATCACTAGCCACTTTAAACTATGCCACTTTATGTTTACACACCCTACATTACTCATCTCATATGTATATACTGTACTCTATACCATCTACTGCATCTTGCCATCTTTATGTAATACATGTATCACTAGCCACTTTAAACTATGCCACTTTATGTTTACACACCCTACATTACTCATCTCATATGTATATACTGTACTCTATACCATCTACTGCATCTTGCCTATGCCATTCTGTACCATCACTCATTCATATATCTTTATGTACATAGTCTTTATCCCTTTACACTTGTGTGTATAAGGTAGTAGTTGTGGAATTGTTAGGTTAGATTACTTGTTGGTTATTACTGCATTGTCGGAACTAGAAGCACAAGCATTTCGCTACACTCGCATTAACATCTGCTAACCATGTGTATGTGACAACTAAAATTAGATTTGATTTGATTAGCTAGCTAGCTACTTCACTCACTGTGGTGCACGCCAAGGATCCCACAAGGCTATGGGAATGTTTACACAGCATGCTCTAGCATTGAGTTGAAGAGGGTCCTGAGGGACAAAACACACAAGTACTATGTTGTTCAATAATTAATATAGTGAGGATAACAAGCCCATGTATTTTCTTCCCCATAACTTATTTAGTTGTGCTGAATTAGTATTGTGTGAAAATATGTTCATATATTGCCTTTAGTTGATATATGGTAAATAGATATTGTATAGGTGTATGCTGCTTCCAGGAATGAACAAAGGTACACACACACTCACAGGGACCAACACACACACACTCACAGGGACCAACACAAAAAAACTCACAGGGACCAACACACTCACAGGGACCAACACACTCACAGGGACCAACACACTCACAGGGACCAACACACTCACAGGGACCAACACACTCACAGGGACCAACACACTCACAGGGACCAACACACTCACAGGGACCAACACACTCACAGGGACCAACACACTCACAGGGACCAACACACTCACAGGGACCAACACACTCACAGGGACCAACACACTCACAGGGACCAACACACTCACAGGGACCAACACACACACTACTCAGCTCGCTCTTAGACGCCCTTCTGCAATCCTACATTGAAAATTCAAATTTTCTAAACACATACAAATCAAATCAAATTGTATTTATTACATGCTTCGTAAACAACAGGTGTAGACGAACAGTGTAATGCTTACTTACGGGTCCTTTTAAAACAATTCAGAGTTAAAGATAATATCTTTTTTTAATTAAAAAAATAAACAATATTGACAAAAATAGTAATAGGAATAGAAAAAATAACATGTGTGTATATATATATATATATGGAGTAGAAAATAACATGTGTATATATATATGGAGTAGAAAATAACATGGCTATATATATATGGAGTAGAAAATAACATGTGTATATATATATGGAGTAGAAAATAACATGTGTATATATATATATGGAGTAGAAAATAACATGGCTATATACAGGGGGTACCAGTACCGAGTCGATGTGCAGGAGTACGAGGTAATTGAGGTAGATATGTACTGTACATACTGTAAAGGTAGGGGTAAAGTGACTAGCAGCAGTGTATGGTGAGTGTGAAAGTGTACGTTGTGTGTGTATGAGAGTGTGTGTTGCGTCAGTACACACGTGTGTGCATGTTAAGTGTGTGTGGGCGTATGTAGTGTATGTGTCATGTGTATGTGTTTGTGTATGTATGTGTGTGTTAAGTTGTCAATGTAAGTATGTGTGAGTGTGTAAGTATGCATTTCTCGTCCTTGAATTCTCATTTATTTTAAGACATTGGTACGGGTTCACTTTGAAATATTTTGGAGTATGATTCATAGCCAATCTGGAGGAGGTTTACAGGCGACTTCGCATACACAGTACATTATATGTAAAACCAATACTTATAGAATAATCTACAGATACCAGGCCATGAACTTCAAAGATTTCCCAAAAGAAAGATGTATATATATGTATGCATGCAATTTCATATGTAGGACTCTTGGGAATTTGCTGCATTTTGTTTACATCAAAGATCAAAGCTTTGTTAGTAGCTGGGGGTTGGTGTAATGATCCTGAGGTACTACCAGGCAGATTACTGCAATGTCTTTTACCGGTTTCTGTATCTGTTTATTCACAGTGCTAACATATTTAACAAGTTGGATAATAGCTATGAAATAGGGAAAGCAGGTGGCCTAGTGGTTAAGAGCGTTCGACCAGTAACTGACAGGTTGCTTGTTCATAAACTCTGAGCAGACTAGTTGAAAAATCTGTCGATGTGCCCTTGAGCAAGCCACTTAACTCGAATTGCTCCTGTATGTGGATAAGAGTGTCTGCTAAATGACTAAACTGTAAATGGTAAGGTTGCAGGAATGGGTGGGGAAAGATTAACCAAATCAGTGCTGACCTTCACTAATGTGTAATAGCACAGAGAGACAGAAAAGGTTAGGTCTAAACAAAAAGTGGACAGATGAGGTAGGAATACATGAAAGACAGTGGCTTGTGCCTGGACAAAGGTAATTGGTTGGGTATAAAAATTGTGCACCCCAGATACAAACACACTGATAATGCTGTAACAGATCATGATGATAATGATGACACGCTTGCCCTGGACTCGATTATCTACATCTAGGGATTATCTTTCTGTTTCACACAAAGAGGGCCTTTTGTTATAATGAGACAGCCATCGATTCTGTAACTATCAGCAAATGATACTCCTCAACACTTCATCATAATGGATATGACGGAACTACTTTCAGTGGTTCAAACAACATGTCATCATGGACACCATCAATGGTTGTTGAAAAAACAAATGGATTGATGATTGTTTATTGAAAATTGTAATTAATATATTTTTTGGGCCATTTTTTTCAAAGCAATTGGAGGTAATGTACATACAGTTAGATGATGTACCTATTCAGCTGAGAGAGTAGATGTTTTATGTTTATGTTTATGTGTGTACTCTACAGTATGTAGTATCTGCTCATATTGACAGTCTATTCAGAATGCATTTACACCTGTGAGCAAATATGAACATGGATGGCTTTCATTGACATGAGTAACACATTGCTATTCCATTAAGATGAACCGATTTGGAACAGAAAAGTAGGACAGGCGCATCAGCAGCAGTATCAAGCTTCATTTCCTTCCTGACGGCCAATTCTTCGGCTTGTGTCGCGATTTAAGATAGTGCCTCATACACGGATTACAGATTAGACACAATTACAGACCATTGTCTGATCTTCCACCGTGGATTGCATGCTGCTGCTACGGTTCACGGGCCAGGACTAATCATAGGAGGGGGGAGAAAACATTTACCCCAGATCAATATTTATGAAATGGAAACTAATAATAACATCGAAATTTACTTGCTTGGATTATTTCTTTATCTCTCTCACTGTCTCTTTCTGTCTCTCTTTGTTTGTCTCTCTCTCTCTTTCTGTCTCTCTCTCTCTCTCTCTTGCTTTTCCTTACAGTCACAAACTTGCACTGAGCTCTATGAAAACAGACAGGCAGGCAGGAAGCCAGTAAAAGAGGATGATGCCTGGGTTGGTTTCTCCCTCCCTTTGTGGACAGACAGAAATGGTCTGGAACACTCTGACGGACTCGGGAGGCATGGGGAGGGATGGAGAGAGGCTGTGTCTATTTTAGGTTCCCAGTCATTGTGCTGTATGCATTTCCTAGAAACTGGGCCATCATTTGCTATTGTGGGGGTATGTGAGTCTCGAAAGCCTTGAATGCAAAATAATGCTAAATATCTTCCTGAAAAGCTAATTTGCTTTTGGACAGCATTAATGCTTTATCCTCTGTGGCATAAATGCACACAAAGGACAGTGAGACAAATAGCCAATGAGCCGAGCTCGGGTTCCACCCAATACCCAATCAGAGAGAGGAGTCAAGGCTTGGGCTCTACCTAATATCCAATCAGAGGGATCAAGTAACTTGACTGTGCCTGTATTGATTATGTTGTCTAGACTACAATATTCTTTATTCCTAGATTTGTTTTGATTGCACAGTATTGCCCTTGCTTGTTTCTCAAAAGGGACATTTTGGTCAATTATTAATTAGTTATGCCAACACACCGCTTTGAACATGTCAGCAGTATAATATCTAATATGAAAGCAGCCCCCACAGCTGAGTATCAACCCACTGTGAACACGGGAAGTAAATACTACAACATTACCGATCTTTTCACAATAAGGACAATATGTGTATTTAAAAATAAAAATAAATAAATATGGATAATACTTCAAGTGCCAGAAGAAACTGTGTATTTGGAATACTTTTAGAAACTCAAAGAAAATAACATAGTAGGATAACATTTCTTATGTTTGCATAGAAATACAACCTATTCAGAGGGGTTAAATGCAGAAGACACATTTCAGTTGAATGCATTCAGTTGTTGTTCCTTTCCTCATTTCTCCTGCTCTTTAAGCTACCTCAACACATTTACTCTCTGCTATTACCCACAATGACCACCAGTTTTACCTCACAATTACCACAAACGACTTCTGGGCAATTGAGGAGTGAAGCAAAAATCCTGAAAGGTTGTGATGTGACTTAAATGACCGCCCATTCTCTTGTTATTATGTCTTTGGAGGTCAGCCAGCTAGTTTGTGAGGCAGACCCCATTCCTCTGACTCCTTGACTCTTTTGGTCTGTGGCTGATCAAGCATTAGCCAGACACCTCCTTCAAGCCCAGTGCACATATACCCAAGGGGTGAACTCTAAGCCCATACCCTGGTCCATCAATTTGGCATGAAAGTGATTCAATGTTCACTGCTCCACCAAAATCACTCTCTTTTATCCCAAGACATGCAATCGCATCATAGCCTCGGAATTGCACAACAATTTAAACGACAACTACCCTGGTTTTCATTGGCCTCTCCTCTTTTTTTTATTTCTCTTTTATTTGTTATTTTGAGCATGGAGGCAGAAAACGCCCCCTGGGCTGTGCCCTATGAAGCATCATGTGTATTTCTTCACGACAATAGTGCTTGAGGAGGCCACCCCACATAGTGCTGTCTCTCCCTGGTGAGACACACACAAAAGCAACTTTAGAGAGGTTGGAGCAACTTACCCCTATCCTCCCCTATACACAGTGACCTAAATGAGTCCTGTCTAGTCTGCATGTCTGCACGCAATCCAGCTTCCAATAGAACCAGCATTGTTAAAATTGTTGAACTATGGATTTTTCACAAATATCTATTCAGTGAAACACAGATTTACTTAGTTACTTCTTTTAAACATGTTTTGGGTTGTCTGTAAGCTCCACAAGCAAAATATCTTATTTGAAAGAACTAATAAAGCTGTCGATATTAATCATTTTCAACCATTTTTCGGAACAATAATTTATATGATGAAAATGTACCTGATTTTTTAAATTTACATATAATTATATATAATACTTAATATCTCTGTTTCTCCAGAAGGAGAGATTATTAAATCACTCTATTCCAATGTGTCCTCTGTCATGTTTCTAAATGTAATATGTCACATTTGATTGCAGCATATGTCTAGCAGTGTCATAGTATACATTGGCATAAAGAGTGATGCTATGTTAAGCTGATGATGGGGTACCCTGCTGGAGACGTGATTCACCCTCTGTTATTGAGGTCAGATGCATCATCGAACAGCTAAGAGCACATAACACAACTCATAATACTTATAATATTAGGACAGTTATGAGAACAACCGTATTGGGTAAGTTGTTGGGTAAGCATGTAATGTGCACTGAGTGAACAAAACATTAAGAACACCAGGTCTTTCGTGACATACAGTGCCTTCAGAAAGTATTCATACCCCTTGATTTATTGCACATTCTGTTGTGTTACAGCCTGAATTCAAAATGTATTAAATAAACCAATTTCTCACCCATCTACACACAATAACTCATAACGACAAAGTGAAAACATGGTTTTAGAAATGTTTGCAAATGTATTGAAATTGTACTTCAGTATTCACTCCATGAATCAATACTTTGTAGAAGCACCTTTGGCAGTGATAACAGCTGTGAGTCTTTCTGGGTACGTCTCTAAGAGCTTTCCACACCATTATTCTTTAAACATTTCAGACTGAACCAGGTTTCTCTCTAGGATTTTGCCTGTGCTTAGCTCCATTCTGTTTATTTTTTATCCTGAAAAACTTCCCCGCCCGGCGCACCGGTTTGTGTCAAGAACTACAACGCTGCTGGGTTTTGTCACGCTCAACAGTTTCCCATGTGTATCAAAAAGGGCCAGCATACCTCTGAGGGTAAAAGGGGGTGCAACTCAATATTAGGAAGGTGTTTCTAATAGGTTGTACACTCAGTGTATGTCAAATGCATGCAGTGACTTTTCAAACGGCTTGAGGTCATGATGAAACATACATTCCAGAAAATAAAATAAAATAATGTAAGCCGCAGATAACCACAAAATGAGTCAAATTTGTTTGTGCTTTTCTTGAAAACTCTTAAGGTCATTGTCATGCCAAGTTTGGCATGTGAACAAACATAAGAGTTGGCTATACAGCAGAAACTGATCTGGGACCAGGCAGAGAACAAAAACGTACACACAGAAGAAGACGACTAATAGGTTTGGGCCCTGCATTGCGGCTGCCCTCTGCTCCAGCCTCTCGAACCTAATGTGTGTTTGTGTGGATGTGTGTGTGTGTATCGGGGTTGGATAAAAGAAGAAGAGAAATGTCCCTCTCTCATGGACTAATGAAGTATATATTTCATTAAGTTCTGAGTTCTCCTACCTGTTGAGGTTCCCGTGGCGTCGTCTGCTTCACTCTCCTACTGGACGCCGTCGTCGTGGTGATCTCCATAATGGATGTGGACGTCTCCGACCGGTTGGCTGTGTTGGCACTGGACTGTGGCGTGATGGACGAGGGCGACTCCCCCACCAGCCTCACGCTGCCTTGAATGCGGATGTTACGATCTCCTTCTGTGGCCATGTTGAACACCTTCAGCCCGTTATAGTAGAGACCTGAGAGCTGGCCCTGAAACGGGCGACTCCTGTCCCGGTCCCAGCCACCTATCTGTATGGTGGTCTGGCTGTTGAAGATAGTGAGCTGCCGACCTGCGGGAAAACAACGTTACATATATACGAGAATGTATGTTGGATGGAACGCGGACGGACTCTGCCGCCGCAAATTCCCTACTTGTACTTTGAGTCACAACAGAAATAAAAAATAAAAGAGTGATGAAAAATAATCGCGCATAAGAAAAATGACAGATCATTTGCCCAGTCGGCTAATGAGTCGCGATAAATTACCCGTTGCTAGAGGCAAACCTCTCATGGTAATTTATTGCGGTTTGAATGATGGGATGGCTATGGAACAAAGGGAGAAAGAATAAAGAAAAACATTTACAGTTGTTGTAAATTAATGCACTGTAGCTTTGCTAAAAGGACAATCAAATCAACTTAACTGCAGGAAGGACATTAATCTTGGTAGGCGTGTGAATCTTGTCGCATTACTTCACATCAATGTACTAAACTGCAATTGATTTATTCCTTGAAATAATAAGACAATCTTGGAAGTGTGAGTTTTTACTGGATAAGTAAAGGAAATAAAAAATGGACAGATTGTCCATGAGAAATTGTCTGTGGAGAAAATAGACCTGACAGATGTGTCATCCTATAGCGTCCAATTATCCTCTTTGAATAGCTTCATACTTTAATTCCTTTGAAAACACTTACCACTTTTACCATTTAATGTTTAGTTTCATTATGCGAACCAAAAAACACCATTCAAAGTTGTGGAATGTATGAATGTAATATAGACGTTTTGAGTTTCATTACGATAATTATCATACATTTCTAAAGCTTTGCCAAGGTTAAAATGTTTCCTTTTACTTTCATCATCATCATCTCAAGACCGCCTTTTAGCAAGAAGTGAACGCAACTTAAAACGTACACGTGATGTGAAAAATGAGGCACGTAACAAAAGAGTCATTCCTGACAGTAAAATAACGGAAAAAACGGAACCAAAAAACATTAAAATGAAAAATAACCATGGCACATACTAGTTGGGAGATACAACTTGGTTTTTAGAAACATACAAAAAGGCATGCACTCAAACTTTTACGTTTTATGATACATTTCCTTGATCTTCATTCCCTATACATATTTACAAAATCTGTTAAAGGGACTCAATTTCTTTATGCCAATTAATATTGCACTCTATTTATCATTTAAATGTATTGCAGTTTAATCAGTATGATCCATTATAAATCAACCACATACATGTATGTGTATCAAATATAACACTACAAATATCAACTGAATGGATAATTTAACTGGACCTTTTTTAGTTGATCATTTAGGTATTTACATCAAATAACAACAATGCTATAATAATTTATGTACATTTTAACAGTGTTGACATTACATCAAGACATAGTTAGATTTATGTTTACAGTCCCTTTAACCTGAAGCTGACAGACGTATTAAACAGTTGACATCTCTAAAAAGAAGAATACATTATTATATGCAAAAGTGTGCAATGTTACTAGCTAGCTACATTTAACTGTTTTAAATCATTTAGTTTTATTTAAGTTTTACTGAACATTTATTTTTTTAAGGTTTATTGGTTACAAAAAGTATTACTGGGTTATGATCAAATTATTTTTATTTGAAGTTTTAATCAATGTTTTTACCTTTGTCGAGTAGCCATTCGTCAACTACTCGACCAAGTCGATATGGGATTCGCTGTCTAGCAATCGCCAGGCGTTCGTTATCATTGTTGCCTTTAAAGTTTAAAGAGACATTTCAGTGGTTAAAGTCTGTAAAGTCAAAGGTTAAATGTTAATACTTAATCATTGAGCTATAACAACTGCCACAAAGTTTTAAATATGTTTTTGACGTTTAAAAAAAAAACAGTTACCTAAAACATTTCATCGACCCAACTTCACTTACTCAAATCATTTTATTTTAATTTTAGCCAACAAATTATTCCTATATTAATTGAGAATTAGCACGCTGAAGTTTCAACTAGGTTAATAAAGTTATGTTACTGTAGAAGCCAAAACCAAATCACAAATTTAACATTTTCATAACATAAGTCTTGCCAAAATGATTTCCAAAAACACACTTTCTTTCTTCTCTTTCTTTCTTTTTGGCAGACTTTTTTAGCTAGTTATACATTCTCAGAATTTATCGTTTGTGTAAAACATTCAACCTTTTGCACACAGTTTATGGTTTAGAGTAGAAAACAAAGTATATATATACACATATACATATATATATATATATATATATATATATATATAAAACATATTCCATCCCCATTTAAACAAGTTTACAAATTACCAGGTAACAATAAGCTAACAAAAACATCTGCAATCTACATAGACGTTTCAAGAATCGAAGACACAACATATTTAGGTGTTAAAATAGGTGCACACATACTGGAACACTATTCAAATAGCAGTGAAGGCTTTGACAACGGCTACAGTAAGTCAGGGTGATTACTAAGTTATGTAATGAAGTAGTTTAATGAGACCAAACTCTGCACCGCACTTTGGATGTTTACCAAATAGCACCCTGTTCACTATATAGTGCACTACATTTGATAAGGTCAAAGTAGTGCAGTATGTAGGGTTTAGGGTGGTATTTGAGACACAAACTTTTTCAAGACCAATCACCTCTCCAGAAAGAGAAAATTGCGACCCGCTCCAATCCTCCGGCAGATTGACAATGTTTTGTCACATCAGCCACATTAATTCTGTTTGAGCAGGTAAGGGTTCAGGGGACAAACAGTAATTTGGTGTGGAGTGTGTAGCAAGAATGAACAGCAGCATCAGTGATTGGAGAAGGGATGGGATGGAAAGAGAGATAGAGAGAGACAGAGAGAGATAGGGATAGGGATGGATATGAGACAGAGAGAGAGAAAGAGAGAGAGAGGACGGGCATTGACTGGGATGGATAGTAGCAGGGTTGGAGGGGTTGAAGGAGGTCACGCTCCGAGCTCGTGACTCAGATACAAAGCAGATCTCACAGGAACTAAGTCTGACTCAACAGGATGAGATTGCAAGATGGATCGGCCTTGCAAAGGATTATTTTAATCATGTCAGTTGGAGTTAAGAGATCAAGTAGACAGTCAAAGTGTATAGGATGTGTACTCTGCTCTCCCCTCCCCACACTCTATCTTCCCTATTCCCCACATGGAAGCTGCAGGAAGGTCTGAGTGTGAAAGGTAAGAAAGATGTCTGTCATTCTGAGTTAGGAGATCAGGCCATACAGACTAAGGATAAAATATCAACCCCCCATATCTTAACTGTCTACAGAGCACATGGTGAGAGCACTTAGAGTGGAGGAAGGTCTGGTAAGGTGGGTGAGTAGGCTACTCACAGTGTGTTTGGCTGAATAAGCTACTGACAGTCTGAACTTGTGACAGGGAGGTGAATGAGTGTTGCCTAGCCACCCAGACTCCTTGCTCTGGCCAAACACTACGTCTTGCCCACGAACGTTAGATTGTTACCCGCAATGAGTCTGGATCTGAGTACCTACCCGACCCCGATTGGTCCAGAAACCAATGGGTTGAGCCAGAGCCAGAGCCAGTGGGTAAATCAACGGTTTGAAAATTTGGTTTGAAAATTTGTTGTTGGCTTTGATACTGTTAATGGTTAGAGACTATCAGATCGCTGATGACTTTGTTTTGTACAACTCCCCTCATGCCCCTCGTCACCACAAACGACTTCAATGATGACAGTCTCAGACCAAACGACAGAGCAGAGTTTAGAGTCCTCAGGCTAGGAGAGGCCAACTGTGATGTAAACTACAGTGATGCTGAGATACAGGCTCTGTTCCAATATCCACACAGGCATACTGTACCACTTGGACCAACTCATTCGTCTTGTAGTTAGAGTGTCCGCCCCAAGGTTGGGAGTTCGATCCCCGGCAGAGTCATACGAAAGACTGTAAAGATGGGACCCAAATTGTCTCTGCTTGGCACTCAGCATTAAGGAGACAGATTGTGGGTAAGGCTCTGTGATAGACTAGCGTCCTGTCCTGGGGGTGTACTTGTACATCAAGCTGCCTCACTCTACAGAAACATGAGATCTGCTCCTATGAGCCGTTCTGGATCGCACAAGCCAAGGCTCTACCTGTACCATTTAGGGTTCTATTCTCGGCTGGCATTAAGGCGGCAGTAGTGTCAAACACACGTTAGTTTGCAATTTCATCATGTAAAAACTGGTACACTGATGTTTTCCAGGCCTAACGCCAGGTTCGGCAATTTACCTGTCTAATATCAGCTCGCTTGCGCAAAAGATGGGCGGGGTGGAAATACTTGAGGTGTGTCCTTAAAAACATGATCCAAAGTGCTAATTTCAGACAGCCCTGATAAGGATATTTAAGACCTACCAAAAGCTGGTTTTAGAGGTAACACAGTTGGTTATGGTATGACTTTTGAGAGTGGAAATGCAGCCTATCCAGCCATGATTCACAATGACCATATGCACATGGAACAAGAGTAGCCTAATGTGCTTTTGGTACCTGTATACTTGATATTTAGGAACATAAAAAAACACATGTTTCATCCTATTTTGTTTCATTTGAATTAAAACCAAGCATGGCCTCCCCTCCTCTCAATCAAGGCTTTTTTTGTCTGCCCAATGGAATCGCAAAGTAGTCAAGACTGTCGATAAATGGTTTCGCTCCTGAGACCGCTTGGAAATTAATCTTAATCACCAAAGCTTTATTAAAATATCAAGATTGAGATGAGTAAAACAGTGAGCTGACTTTCCCTTTGTATCTATCTATTCATTGTAGGCAGGCCCACATTATTTTAGCCATGCAGGTCCTGCTTTGATGTGCGTAAAACCCTCCATAGTCTGCGCTGTTTTAAAATGATATCTCCACGCGGAGAAATTATGGTGGCTGTAAATGTGACTTAGCCTTTTTAAAACAAGTTGTTTTTTCATTTTGTTTAGAATTTTATTAGAATTATTCATTCTTTATAAGCCTTATCTATAATGAACGTAATCTTGCTTATTGACAATGTTTGACATGTCCATGCTCAGCCATAATGCAATTTACAGTAGGCCTAGACTCTATATCAGTGTGAATGCTTCTGAAGCCATGCAATCACTTAGCACAATGTGGACTGCAAATGGGTTCAAGTTAACCTATTTACCAAAGATGGGATAGGTCTACATTTTGTTATTTTGTTCCTGTAAGCCATTTAACAAACTATAACGGACTAACAAGCAATACAGGCAATACATAAAAGACCGTAAATACACCATCTGAAGCAACCAGATATTAAGACATGGAGTACGATCTGATTGGCCAGTGAGTGGACAAGCCTCGACACACCAACAACGTATTTGTCCATCAAAATTCAGCCCTTTCACGCCAATGCCAGCAAGTGCGCCGATAACTGTGATGGGTGAAAATAGCAAAACTATTTCTGACACACCCTTGAACCTATCGCGCTACCACCTGCGCTTAGATGTACAATTGTGTTCATTTAGTTAAAATAGAGCCCTTAGAATGAAGCAATGTACTTTTGAAGTTTGAAGTTTTAATGGCACATGCACAAGTACAGTGAAATGCCTTTCTTGCAAACTCAAAACCCAACAATGCAATAATGCAATTGGGCATGCAATCTGTGGATTACTACAGTAGTATTGTTATTGGGACGTAGTCAGTTTGGTGGGAGGGAGGGTTTGGCTATTGATGGGCCTTCATCCCTTCTGTCAAAGCTATATGACAGTGTCAGGCTGTTGGTTGGTTGGGCCAGCTTTTTCACTTTGTTTGTTACCCACGAGGGTCCAGGTTGTGTTTTCTGAGAGGAGAGGAGTGGAATGGAAGAGAGGAATGGTCAGTAGGAGGAAGAGCCCTGGTTCTTCTCAACCCCTGGAAAACAGAGAGGTCAGGGAAGCGAGGGAGGGTGAAGAGAGAAGGAGGAATGGAGTGAGGGAGGGAAAATGTGGGTCGTGTAGGACGAAGCAGAGCACGCTGCGGGAGAGGGCAACTCTCATTCTAGATTCGTATTACTTTTATACTGCTTTCTTTATTTCATGACAAGCTGCAATTCTTTTTGTATGTTTATGCCTCCCAGTTATCTTCTGACAAAAGAGTAATCTCTCTTCAAATGATAGGGTTGAGAAAATTGTACAGTCTCCTTTTTAGGCTATCGGCAAGACATGTAAACACGATGTAAGACCCCTGAGAGAGAGAGAGAGAAAGAGAGAGAGAGAGGCTTGGGAGGGTGAGGAGACAAACAAAGACATGAACACACACACACACACACACACACACACACACACACACACACACACACACACACACACACACACACACACACACACACACACACACACACACACACACACACACACACACACACACACACACACACACACACACACACAGAGTAGTACACATGCTGTATATGTAGCTACTGCAGGTAATCGTCGTTTTTTCTTACTATGGCCATAGTACCACTCTCTCCATCCTCTCTTTCTGCATTAAAACTCTGATTAATTTAAGTGTGATAGCGATATCAATTACACTTCAGGGACATTTGTTTTTGTATACTAACAAAACGATGCTGTGCTCTGGTTTTAAACACAGCAACACCCATACCCATTCATCATACCCATTCATTCTGTTCTAAACAGAGTACATGGTGATCTGGGCCAGGGAACGGCGGGACAGGGACAAACCTCTACCTTATCTCCCACCTCCAGACAGCAGTGATTGGGACTGAGACGCCCCCCCTGTCCTCCCAGTCCCAGTTGACCTGGCTCACCCATGCTTCTTGTTTTCTTTGTGTTAATAAAGTGGTCAGATAAGACCTGGCTTTCATCTCATTACAAGCTCTGAGAACAACGCCCCCTCGCTCTCTGCTCCACATTAAATGAACAAAATATGCAAATAGTTTCTTCCACTGTTCCTTTAGAGAGAGGGCTGGGAAAGAATTAAGCAGGAGGAGAAGATGGAGATGGAAGAATTTGTCTGATATTATTAAATACGTTTAACTTTTATATATATAAAGGACTTGGGCATAAGAAAGCACCAGTGCACTGTTTATTGTTTTGTAGCTTTTTATTTGGACTCACCAATGGTCTGATTGGTTGTACACTAGACTGAACTGGAGCCCACAGAGACAGAATACAGTGTGTGTGTGTTTGTAAACCAGCGCAGACAGAATAATACAATCGACTGCCTGCCCCGTGGATGGCGTTGCGTGTCATTACTGATTGTTCACTACTTCTGATTCATTACTGCTCCTGTAGCCATGGCTAAAAGAGCAGAAACAAATCAAACCTTCCCCTTCCGGGTCTGACCCTGAGAGGAGAAGGGATGGAGAGGGAGAAGAGAAAGAGAGAGGGGGGATATGAGAAAGAGATCAAGAGAAGGAGAGGGGGAGAGAAAGAGACAAAGAGTGAGCAGTAATGAGAGAGATAGAGGAAAGAAGGGATCAAGATCAAAAGAGGAGGGAGGGTAGGATGGAGAGAGTGAGTGAGAGAGGGGAAGAGAGAGCGGAGTTAAAGAGAGCAAGGGAGCTTTGTAAGTGCATCATGCTCTGATAACAGTAGAAGAATAAGGCCAGGGCTCCCTAGTCCATTCTCTTTGTGTGCTGTGTGGTAGACAGGCTTTTAGCATTAGCTGTTCCCTCCAACAGGGTAGTTTACTACCCTGCTACTGTACCCTCTGGGCCTCACGCAGACAGAATATGGTGTGTGTGTGTGTGTGTGTGTGTGTGTGTGTGTGTGTGTGTGTGTGTGTGTGTGTGTGTGTGTGTGTGTGTGTGTGTGTGTGTGTGTGTGTGTGTGTGTGTGTGTGTGTGTGTGTGTGTGTGTGTGTGTGTGTGTGTGTCTGCTACCCTGCTACAGTACCCTCTGGGCTTGACAGCGCCATTGTTATGGTATGAGTTCCATGGCCCAGACTCTGGATAAGGAAGAGGGTCTGATTTCTGAGGCTGCCTGTCCAGCTCTTTTGTACTCCACATAAAGAGGGAACGAAAGGGGAAGAAGGAAAAAGAACGAGAGAAAGGAAAGAGAACTGGGCATCTAAGACAAATGGATGGGTTATTTTGAGTCTGCATCTACATCCCAAATGACACCCTATTCCCCTTTATAGTGCACTACTTTTGACCAGGGCCCAATAGGGAAACCCATAGGGCTCTGGTCAAAAGAAGTGCACTATTTAGAAAATAGGGTGTCATTTGGAATGCACACAGAGCCTCTGATAATTGGGCTAAGGACATTCTAATGCCTCAATAAATGGGTATGATGTGACCTTTTAATGAGATTATACCAGGGAAGGCACTTGTGATGCAATTATTCCCCCCTGCTTTTCACAATGGTGATCCCCTCCATCCCTCTACCTTTTAATATTTTTCCTCTCTCTCTCTCTCTCTCTCTCTCTCTCTCTCTCTCTCTCTCTCTCTCTCTCTCTCTCTCTCTCTCTCTCTCTCTCTCTCTCTCTCTCTCTCTCTCTCTCTCTCTTTCTTTTTCATCATCATTCCATATCCTCAGCGTCTGCTCTTATTATGATGTCACTCTGGAACCTGCCAGTGGCCAGTGGCTGGGGGCGGCCATTACCCTGCTGCCTGTAGTTCTGCCTCGGTCTGTGACAGTCTGCATCCCAAATGGTACCCAATTGCCTATTGCCAGACTGACAGAGGCATTGATGGAGGCCCATCAAAACATAGAGGAGTTGGGAGAAATACAGTACTAGGGATAGTTAAGTGGGGAGGGCTGGGGAAAAGGGAGGGGGATGCTGTACAGTAATTGTGATTAGAAGTAATTAGACTGGTTTTATAGGATGGCATGTAAGCAGAGATAATACTCACACAGGGCATCATTTACTGTAGGGTGTTTGCATTGAACTAGCCTTTTTTATATTTTACTGGTAGTTAACTAGTTAGTACTTGAATCTGGTAAGAAATGTCAATAATGAATCAGAATCAAATGAGACATTCCCTCTCATCCCCTACTGAAGAAAATATAATTTGAATATGTGTCTGTTGATTAGATCTTGTTTGGAAATTCAAAACTACTGTTGTAACATAATATTGGACTGCATATCCATGTTTGATGTTATTTAATATAATGGCTTTATCAAAGATGTGCTCTGTAAAGTCAAAGATGTCTTACAAAGCCAGAATTACAATGAGTGACACCAGTAGGACAGTCTTTGTTAAGACTGTAGGATAATAATAATATATCACCATCATATGTTCAGCATGTTTTCTGCTAGATGTGAAATACAAGGATATGTAATTACTAGACACAGTTCTTCTTATCTCTCTCCCACTCCTCTTCCCTCCCTCATTTTTAGTTACATTTAAATTCATTCAGGTGGTTTATCAGTGGTATCATAGTGCTGACTATGGTGAAGTGGCACAAAATCAAATTAAGCTCACTTAAGATATATATATTTTTTATTGCAATGACTTTGAAAAACTGTATTCGGAAAGTTACATTCATTTCATGGATTTTTACTGAAGTCCATGTCAAGTTCAAATGAAAAAAGAAAATAAACAGGAGTGCTCATTTAGTTTTGGAGATGGAGGAAATGCCAATCATTTGTGTGTGCATAATATGTGTCTCGTCTATAAATGAAGTCCATAAAATACCAACCAAAGCTTTTCAATAAGATGTGTCTGTGTCTGCATTCACCATGCACTTATGTGTACTTATTGACAATGGCTAAAGAAACCATTTAAACTGGAAATAAGCTGTAGCCACACAAGTTATGTTTAATCAGTTCAAAGTAGCAAGTGTTTTACATGTTATTTAGTTGCATGTTTGATAATGAAGGTCATTCCAATATATTGGTTAGGAAATAAAACAGAAAATGATAACTCAATGTGAATGTTTAGCTGACAAGTATTTCATTTAGACTTCACTGATACAGTATGGACCCTTAAAAATGGTTTATATTTTCTTTGTAAAATATGGGCTTCAGTCCGATTGCAGATTTAGACAGCCAATTCATTCTAGACTTTTGACTCAAAAACATTCCGGAGGAGTTCTTGAATACAATTATTTCTGTCTTTCCCTCTGTGAGTTTAGTCTGCCGTTGAGAAATATTGTCGGTTAGTGAATGATTGTAATTACTCTTCTCTTTACACCAAATGAAAACCTGTGACTGAATTCATTAGAGTGCTAACCAACCTTCAACTAAATTAATCCACTTCCTTCTAGAAGTAGTTCTGTGCAACGATTATTCTTCAGAATCTTTTTGAGTATTTAAGTTTTTGGGGCTAAAGCCACAAAGGGGCTGTCTCAGAGAGTAACCAAATTAGTAAAATATGTTCAAATATCCTAAATATCCTAAAGACTTACAGTATTAATGTGTGTGTGTGTGTGTGGGGGGGGGGGGGGTATTCATCTTTGTGTGCACGTGTACACACAGTATGTATGTGTGTGTGTGTTTCTGTCTGTCTGTGTGTTTCAAATCAATCAAAGTGTAGACTTTAACGTGAAAAGCTTACTTCCAAGCCTTTAACCAACAGTGCAGTTCAAGAAGAAGAAAATATTTACCAAGTAGACTAAAATAAAAAGTAATAATAAAAAGTAACACAATAAGAATAACAATAACGAGGCTATATAGAGGGGGCACCGGTACCGAGTCAGTGTGCGGGGGTACAGACTAGATGAGGTAATCTGTACATGTAGGTGGGGGCGAAGTGACTCTGCTTAGGTAACAAACAAACAGCGAGTAGCAGCAGTGTACAAGAGGGGTGGGTGTCAATGTAAATAGTCCGGTGGCGATTTTTATGAATTGTTCAGCAGTCTAATGGCTTGGGGGTAGTCATGAGTGAACAGGGAGTACAGGAGGGACGTGAGCACACATCCCTGAGGGGCCCCCATTTTGAGGATCAGCGTGGCAGATGTGTTGTTGCCTACTCTTACCACCTGGGGGCGGACCGTCAGGAAGTGCAGGTTGCAGAGGGAGATGTTTAGTCCCAGAGTCCTTAGCTTAGTAATGCGCTTCGTGGGCACTATGGTGTTGAACACTGAGCTGTAGTTAATGAACAGCATTCCTACATATGTGTTAATAGTTTTCAAGCCCTGCCATATCCGACGAGAGCCGGTGTAGTAGGAGCCGGTGTAGTAGGATTCAATCTTAATCCTGTATTGACGCTTTGCTTGTTTGATGGTTCGTCTGAAGGCATAGCGGGATTTCTTATAAGCGTCCGGATTAGTCAACCGCTCCTTGAAAGTGGCAGCTCTAGCCTTTAGCTCGATGCAGATGTTGCCTGTAATCTATGGCTTCTGGTTGGGATATGTATGTACGGTCACTGTGGGGACGACGTCATCGATGCACTGATTGATGAAGCCGATGACTGAGGTGGTGTATTCCTCAATGCGATTGGATGAATCCCGGAACATATTCCAGTCTGTGCTAACAAAACAGTCCTGTAGTGTAGCATCAGCGTCATCCGACCACTTCCGTATTGAACGAGTCACTGGTACTTCCTGCTTTAGTTTTTGCATGTACGCAGGAATCAGGAGGATAGAATTATGGTCAGAATTGCCAAATGGAGGGCGGGGGAGAGCTTTGTATGCATCTCTGTGTGTGGAGTAAAGGTGGTCTAGGATTTTTTTCCCCTTGTTGCACATGTGACATGCTGGTAAAAATTTGGTAAAACTGATTTAAGTTTGCCTCCATAAAGTCCCCGGCCACTAGGAGCGCCGCTTCTGGTTGAGCATTTTAGAGTTGGTTGAGAGCGATCTTAGTGCCAGCTTCACTTTGTGGTGGTAAATAGACGGCTACGAATAATACAGTTGAGAACTCTCTTGGTAAATAGTGTGGTCTACAGCTTATCATAAGGTACTCTACCTCAGGAGAGCAATACCTCGAGACTTCTTTAATATTAAACATTGTGCACCAGCTGATATTGACAAAAAGACACACACCCCCACCCCTCGTCTTACCAGAGGTAGCGTCTCTGTTCTGCCGGTGCATGGAAAATCCCGCCAGCTCTATATTGTCCATTTCTTTGTTCAGCCACGTCTCGGTGAAACACAAGATGTTGCAGTTTTTAATGTCCCTTTGGTAGGATAATCTTAATATTAGGTCATCAATTTTATTTTCTAACGATTGCACGTTTAGCAAGAAGAATGGAAGGCATTTGGAGTTTACTCGCTCCCCTCCGGATTCTCAGAAGGATCCTCGATCTGCGTCCCCTTTTCCTGCGTCTTTTCTTCATGCAATAGGCGTGGATCTGGGCCTGTTCCAGTGAAAGCAGGATATCCTTCTCGACGGACTCTTGAGAATACAGGGGGTGCTATTTTCCCATTAGCATAATTTGCTCTACAGATTAAACTGCCTCTTATTCAATTATTGCTCTTACTATATGCATATAAATAATACCATTGGAAAGAAAACAATCTCTAGTTTCTAAAACCGTTTCAATTTTGTCTCTGAGTGATACATAAGTCATTTGACAGCACTTTCCATGACCAAGAAGAAAAAAGCAAGATGTGTTATGCCAGCTTCAACGCTCTGCCTATATATGGTCGTGCCCCCTATGACCCGAAACACACCTCATTGGCCTTCCTCTGGGTGACAAGAGGACGTCAGAGGAAAAATATCTTGTTTATCTGGGACTGACATGAAATGAGAGCTAATTCTTTGACGTGACCGACAACTTCCGGTTCTCTATATCGTGCGACTTGGAGCTGCGATTGTCTTCTGTTGTACGGCCATTATTATCTCCGTCTCGAAGTTTGTTTGATACATGTGACCAGATCATCGTAATGTATGTTTTTTCAATATAGTTTAATCAGATTATTTGAATTTTTTCGGGAGTTTTGCGGTGTTCCGTTGTCTGATTTTATTATCGTTTGAGAAATCCGTGCCACTCGACCAGTACCTGTGCTAAATGGAGTGGGAAAGGAACCATTCTGAACGCAACCAACGACTCATCTTGACAAAGGACACTTTGATCAACATTCTGATGAAAGATCAGCCATAGTAAGACCCAATTTACGATGTTATATCATATCTGTTGTGCATGTGAACTGGCCGTGGGCGCCCAGCCGAATCTGCCTGGTATAGCTATGCTAATTTAGCGCTACATTTTGTTTTCGTTATAAAACATTTAATAAATCTGAAATATTGTTTGGATTCACCAGATGTTGGGCTTTCAATATCTGTACGCTGTGTATTTTTCTGAAATGTTTTAAGATGAGTAATTAGTTATATGACGTTGGTCTCTGTAATTGTTCTGGCTGGGTCAGCACTATTTCAGATTGCAGCTGCAATGTAGAACTGTGATTTATACCTGAAAAATGCACATTTTTCAAAACAAAACTATGCTATACCATAAATATGTTATCAGACTGTCATCTTATGAAGTTGTTTCTTGGTTAGTGGCTATATATATTTTTATTTAGTCGAATTAGTGATAGCTACTGACGCAGGAAAAAACTGTTGGGAGTAAAAAAATCGTGTCCTTTGCTAACGTGGTTAGCTAATAGATTTACATATTGTGTCTTCCCTGTAAAACATTTAAAAAATCTGAAATGGTGGCTTTATTCACAAGACCTGTATCTTTCATCTGGTGTCTTGGACTTGTGATTTAATGATATTTAGATGCTACAAGTTACTTGTGACGCTATGCTAGCTATGCTACTCAGTGGGGGGGTGGTGGGGGGTGCTCCCGGATCAGGGTTGGTGACTCGTTAAAGGTTAAAGGAAAAAGTTTCTTCCCGTCCGCGGTGAGTAATCGATTTTCTGATGTCCAAAAGTTTTTTTCGGTCATAAGAGACGGTAGCAGCAACATTATGTACACAATAAGTTAAAAAAACATTTTTTTTAAATTGCACAATTGG
This sequence comes from Salvelinus alpinus, assembly GCF_045679555.1. Classification (NCBI taxonomy): domain Eukaryota; kingdom Metazoa; phylum Chordata; class Actinopteri; order Salmoniformes; family Salmonidae; genus Salvelinus; species Salvelinus alpinus. The sequence continues at coordinate 19,391,954 of NC_092092.1, read as the reverse complement.
TTGGGAGAAAGTAAAACGTCAGCTATAGTCTGTCCGTCCGTCTGTGTGCCTGTCCGTCTGTGTGCCTGTCCGTCTGTCTTTCTGTCTGTCTGTGTGCCTGTCTGTCTGTGTGCCTGTCTGTCTGTGTGCCTGTCCGTCTAAGTGCCTGTCTGTCTGTGTGCCTGTCTGTCTGTGTGCCTGTCTGTCTGTGTGCCTGTCTATCTGTGTGCCTGTCCGTCTGTCTTTCTGTCTGTCTGTGTGCCTGTCTGTCTGAGTGCCTGTCTGTCTGTGTGCCTGTCTATCTGTGTGCCTGTCCGTCTGTGTGCCTGTCCGTCTATGTGTCTGTGGAACAGTGAGTCTCTCGATTGCACAGCTAAGATCTTATAGAAACCATAGAGCCAGTCAATCTATTAACCCTACAGTGTATTCTGTGTTCCTCCATGTTCGCTGCACGTCACAAGACATTAATTTCACCCATCTACCTGAGGCGAGGAATGTCGAGCGAATCTGTCCCCAGCCATAAAAACTCTCTTTAGTGTGGGTGAAGGCACTGGGCCGCCTGCAAAGGTCAACGAACAATACAGAAGAAGGAGAGGTGGGAGAGACAGGTTGAAATCATCTCTGGTTTGTACTCATGCCAAGATGGTTGAGTAAGACTCAGGCAATCCTGATCCTACGAGCTATGCCCCTCCCCTATGGCTCCTCACATAGGGCTGCTACGAGGAATTCCAGAAGTGGATTCTTAATCCTCAAACCCCGGGGTGATATCCAATATTTGTGATATATTAGCGGTATATTAGCGCTGGCGATATTACTGTGCCAACGTAGATGTCCTATTTTTTACCGAGATTGTAAAACAATTTGTATGTTGATGTAGTGCCCATCGATTATGAATGTTTCAACTGCTGTGTTGAGAAATCATGTTTTTACCATCAGTTTCTGTTTCAAAGAGCACCAAAACCTACAATAACCATGAGCCTCACGGTCTGTATCGTCCAATCACAGAGCAGATACAAGTCACGTGATCTGTTAGCAAATCACGTGTTCGCTAACAGATTTTTTAAAATATATTTTATTTCACCTTTATTTAACCAGGTAGGCCAGTTGAGAACAAGTTCTCATTTACAGCTGTGATCTGGCCAAGATAAAGCAAAGCAGTGCGACACAAACAACACCGAGTTACACATGGGATAAACAAACGAACGGTCAATAACACAATAGAAAAGTCTAGATACAGTGTGTGCAAATGTAGTAAGATTAGGGAGGTAAGGCAAAAAATAGGCCATAGTGGTGAAATAATTACAATTTAGCAATTAAACACTGGAGTGATAGATGTGCAGAAGATGAATGTGCAAGTAGAGATACTGGGGTGCAAAGGAGCAAAAAAATAAATAACAATATGGGGATGAGGTAGTTGGGTGGGCTATTTACAGATGGGCTGTGTACAGGCGCAATGATCTGTGAGCTGCTCTGACAGCTGATGCTTAAAGTTAGTGAGGGAGATAGAAGTCTCCAGCTTAAGTGAAGTTTGCAATTCGTTCCAGTCTTCGGCAGCAGAGAACTCAAAGGAAAGGCGGCCAAAGAGGAGTTGGCTTTGGGGTTGACCAGTGAAATATACCTGCTGGAGCGCGTGCTACAGGTGGGTGCTGCTATGGTGACCAGCGAGCTGAGATAGGGCTAGGCTTTACCTAGCAAAGACTTATAGATGATCTGGAGCCAGTGGGTTTGGAGACGAATATGAAGCGAGGGCCAGCCAACGAGAGCATACAGGTCGCAGTGGTGGGTAGTATATGGGGCTTTGGTGACAAAACGGATGGCAATGTGATAGACTACATCCAATTTGCTGTGTAGAGTGTTGGAGGCTATTTTGTAAATGACATCGCCGAAGTCAAGGATCGGTAGGATAGTCAGTTTTACGAGGGTATGTTTGGCAGCATGAGTGAAGGATGCTTTGTTAGAAAATAGGAAGCCAATTCTAGATTTAATTTTGGATTGGAGATGCTTAATGTGATTCTGGAAGGAGAGTTTACAGTCTAACCAGACACCTAGGTATTTGTAGTTGTCCACATATTCTAAGTCAGAACCGTCCAGAGTAGTGAGGCTAGACGGGCGGGCGGGTACGGGCAGCGATCGGTTGAAGAGCATGCATTTAGTTTTACTTGCATTTAAGAGCAGTTGGAGGCCACGGAAGGAGTGTTGTATGGCATTGGAGCTCGTCTGGAGGTTAGTTAACACAGTGTCCAAAGAAGGGCCAGAAGTATACAGAACGGTGTCTGCGTAGAGGTGGGTCAGAGAATCACCCGCAGCAAGAGCAACATCATTGATGTAAACAGAGAAAAGAGTAGGCCTGAGAATTGAACCCTGTGGAACCCCCATAAAGATTTCCAAAGGTCCGAACAACAGGCCCTCCGGTTTGACACACTGAACTCTGTCTGAGAAGTAGTTGGTGAACCAGGCGAGGCAGTCATTTGAGAAACCAAGGCTGTTGAGTCTGACGATAAGAATGCGGTGATTGACAGTCGAAAGCCTTGGCCAGGTCGATTAAGACGGCTGCACAGTATTGTCTTTTATCGATGGCGGTTATGATATCGTTTAGGACCTTGAGCGTGGCTGAGGTGCACCCATGACCAGCTTGGAAACCAGATTGCATAGCAGAGACGGTATGGTGGGATTCGAAATGGTTGGTGATCTGTTTGTTAACTTGGCTTTCAAAGACTTTAGAAAGGCAGGGTAGGATAGATATAGGTCTGAACAGTTTGGGTCTAGAGTGTCTCCCCCTTTGAAGAGGGGGATAACTGCGGCAGCTTTCCAATCTTTAGGGATCTCAGACGATACGAAAGAGGTTGAACAGGCTAGTAATAGGGGTTGCAACAATTGTGGTGGATAATTTTAGAAAGAGAGGGTCCAGATTGTCTAGCCCGGCTGATTTATAGGGGTCCAGATTTTGGAGCTCTTTCATAGCATCAGCTATCTATATTTGGGTGAAGGAGAAATGGTGGAGGCTTGGGAAAGTTGCTGTAAAGAAGTGCAGAGCTGTTGACTGGGGTAGGGGTAGCCAGGTGGAAAGCATGGCCAGCCGTAGATAAATGCTTATTGAAATTCTTGATTATCGTAGATTTATGGGTGGTGACAGTGTTTCCTAGCCTCAGTGCAGTAGGCAGCTGGGAGGAGGTGCTCTTATTCTCCATGGACTCTTCAGTGTCCCAGAACTTTTTGGAGTTTGTGCTACAGGATGCAAATGTCTGTTTGAGAAAGCTAGCCTTTGCTTTCCTAACTGCCTGTGTATATTGGTTCCTCACGTGACTTGTATCTCCTTTGTAATTGGACAATATAGCAGCTATCAAGTGGCATCATGTGTTTGCTAACAGACCATGTGACTTGTATCTGCTCTGTGATTGGACTATGCAGACCCAAATACTTAATTGGATGTACATAGGCTGCGATTTAAACTCATAATAGACACACCCTTGTCCACTTACCCTCGCCTTATGTCCTTGTGGGAATCCCCGTCGGCGTCTTGGAGGGAGGTCCAAGTGATTAGCCAAGCAAGGGAAGTTTGCAACATAAGCCCTCGTTTTAAATCGAGTTTGCGAGTGTACAATTATCTTCACTCCGGGGCCTGAAACTCCCCATAATTAAATTTGTGACGATTGTACATCTAAGAAAAGTCAGCAAAAACTTAAAAACAACATCAAAGGAGGAGTCAGCATACAAGTGTAAGTAAAAACGAATGCAAATAAGTTAGAAATTGTGCTACTAATGCACATGACGACACAAACAGGTCTTGTAAAAAATAAATATGTTTTTGTTTGGTTATTTTTGGGAAATTGTAGAAATAAAACGGTTTCCTTCTTCAGAAGTTAATTCATTTGCCAGCTATCATACAGTTGGTGCATATGAATAATTATATATATAATATAAGTAGACATGCACTCATAATTGACTGTAGCACATATAAAGCACCCACAAGCTACCGGTGGCTGAAAACACAATCATCGCAAGATGAACGAGTGACGAATTCCCGGCCAAGGGTGGTCCATTTAAAAATCATTCCTTCCTCCAACGCCCCTTGCCCTGCAAGTGTATACTCGTCAGACGTCATTATACGTCATCAGAAGTGTCCACTTCATTTGAGGGCTGAGGGGATAGGGTGTGTCTTTTAAGTGTTTGGACCGCAACCACAGTGTTGTACCTCTGACTTTTTTTCATATACCACAGTTTTTCTTTCAAACGATTTTTTATATTTTGTATGAACGGTTCACCCCGTTCAGGGAAGCGGCATGTCGGAGCCCTATACAAGGCAAGGGCTGCATTCCAAACACGTGAAAGACACACCCTCTACCCTCAGCCCTCAAATGAAGTGGACACTTCTGATGACGCATCATGACGTATGATGAGTTGACTCTTGCATTTCCCAGAAATTGGTCCCATGGTTGTGTTTTCAGTCACCATGGAACCACCGGTAGCTGTTGTGTGTGCTTTGTATGCGCTACATTCAATTATGATTGCATTTCATATCTTGGCTAGAAGACAACGTATCCGCAGACATCAAATGCTAGCCATCCGACAATATCAGGTAAATCGAAAATTACAATGTAGTAGTGTGATGTCAGGGACCGTTGCAGGCAAACATTGATGATCATTGAGTCTCCCTTCATGATGTTTGTCCAGAGGATAGACATTAATCAGAGGAACTGATATCAATCGTTATGTCAATTAATGGGATCTTAAGAACAAATATCCTCTGGTTTCACTTTACTGTTACATTTATTTAGAGTAGACCATTTCGCAACACAATCTCCAAAGAAACCTTGCCATAACTGCAGCAACAGAGATATGTCATGACTGGCCCTTTTAATTATGGCATGTGGGGCCATCTGTGGTGCCTTCGGTAGATTATGGAATGTGTTGCTATTTTAATTAGAGTATATTTTGCGTATGTCAGCAGTCAGTCAAATGCGCAAAAGTTTAACTGAAACTAACCTAGTCGGTTAAATTTAGGAATTAATTCAGAGATTTTGGCATTAGGGTAAAGTTGATTCATTCTGAGATTTAGGCTTTAGGGTTACGTTTAGGCATTAATTCCAAGTGGTTAAGGTAAGCGTTTGGAATATGGTTAAAACAAAAAAAAATACAAAACAAGTGCCTAGCACTGGGATTGAACCCATTCGTGTTGCCCCTAGTGGACAGTAGGAAATTGTCATGGAAATATAATGTCACCCCATGCCATAGTTTCACCATTTAAGATATGCCTAAATATGCCAGAATTCACCAGAATTTGTCCTGACATTTCAATTTGCTGTCTTGACTTCAGTGAAAGCTACAGGTGTTAATAGGTAACAAAACCTTTTCATTTCCTGGTTACGGTAACCTGTATGACAAACGCTGTCACCTATAACGAGACATGTTAAATAATTCACCTGACTTGGATCGTCTATAGCCTTTGTCAAAGCCTTTTTAGCAGTTCAAATGTTGTGAATTCAAGACCCCCAAGCGTTGACATTTAAAGCCTTCTCAACCAGACAGTCATCGTTCTCCTGACATGTTGACATTTGAAAGGATACTGTCTCGAAAACCAGATGATATTATCATGAGAAAGAAGCACAGTATATATATATATAAGACACACCAACCAACAAAACAACATCATTTCATACACCATTTAAAATAGCCCAATATTTAACCTCAACATCAACCTTTCCTGACAACAGTTGCCCTTCTTGGTCATTTCAAGTACAGGTACATTCAGACTATGGTAGAGAGCACTGTGAGCAGAGAAGATGCTGGATAGGTAATACGGCGTGGGTGTCTTACCTGTGGGATAGCGCTCTATGACAGGTAGGTCATCCACCTGTAGTGTGGCGTTACCGCCACTCCGCGTAAACTTCACTATATGGTACTTTCCATCATTTACAAACTTTGCTGTCTCCTCAATATTTATGTCGTCCGTTCCGACATTAAAGATAACTGCAATGTTTCCTTTTTCCTGTTGAGACAAAGAAGAAAGAGCAGAGAAAGTTTAGAGATGTGAAGGAAGAGTATTTTGTATATTCCAAAGCAGGTGTTTGGTTGCTTCATAAAGAATAGCAAGGTGTAAGAGTGATTGTGTTTGTGCAGTGATGATGATGCTGATGACCACATCCAGGCGGTGCCACTCAACCTTAGATACCATCTGATTAAGTTTACATAATGAAAGGACATAGTCATCTAATCAAATCTGAGACTTTACAAAGAAGTACATCTCAAAATAATGCAGCCTGACTCGATTTCCTTGTCAATATAAATGTAGTTATCAGTTCTAATCAAGTGATACAACAACGTCCACAATCAATATGTATTTCTGTTTAGCCACTGAAATCAGGTTCCAACCAAACAATACAAATATGAGTAGGCTACATATTGATTAGATAATGCAAGTTAATTCAATAGGGTGAGCAATGTTTTCCCCCAAAGTCTATGTTTTAAGGCTCCCGAGTGGCGCAGCGGTCTAAGGCACTGCATCTCAGTGCTAGAGGCATCACTACAGACCCTGGTTTGATCCTGGGCTGTATCACAACCGGCCGTGACCGGGAGTCTCATAGGGCGGTGCACAACTGGTCTAGCGTAGTTCGGGTTAGGGGAGGGTTTGGCTGGGGTGGGCCGTCATTGTAAAATAAGAATTTGTTCTTAATCGACTTGCCTAGTTAAATAAAGGTTAAATAAAATAAATAAGTATGTATAATAAACTAAGTTGTCCATGGTGTGTAGTTTTTACTAAACCACCTCTGTTATTTTATGAGCGACAAGATTCAATGACACTCAGCAAAACATTTTACTGACAATTTTTCCCCCTACTCTTTTCATATCAAGATGACTATTTTGTCTTTGGGATAATGAGAGAGACCATCTGTGTATTGCTGTGTGTCACGACTCCTGCCGAAGTTGGTGCCTCTCCTTGTTCGGGCGGCGTTCGGCGGTCGACGTCACCGGCTTTCTAGTCTCCACCTATCTACATTTCTTTTTCCTTTTGTTTGGTCTTGATTGTACACACCTGGTTTCCATTACGTTATAATTGATTCCCTATTTAACCCTCTGGTTCCATCATGGTTTTGTGCGTGTTTATTGTTGTCAAGTTGTCTCGTTTATGTGCTCTGGTTTTTGTTCTCCTTGATGGAAGATTGTTTATAGAGTAAAGTTCAGATTATTACTCATCTCTGTGTCCTGCGCCTGACTCCGCCTCACCCACATCACCTAGACTATTGACACCGTGTGCCCCAAAGCACAGTTCAAAACTCTCCTCATCAGTTTAACCATCAGTGCTTTAGAATCCAATGAGAAGGTGGGAATCTAGTTTCAGGGCAGATTGTATGTGGCATTCAGATCCTGAGTAAATCGCAAAATTATACTGATTCAATCAGCGTTTCACATCAAACAGGAATTAAATGATCAAATAATTTAAAAAAATATGTTCACTAATGTCTGTCTGTTCCATGTCCCCTACACAGGTCAGGCAGTCTCTCTCTCAAGTTCATGTCTTATTATTTGTCATATGTAGAGGATACACATGGTATACACCGTCCAATGAAATGCATGCTTGCAGGGTCAATGCAACAACAATTAGAAATAATAAAAGATAAGAATACAAACATAAAGTAAATGGCTCAGTAAAGTAAAAGTTCTCTCTGTCTTTCTCCCCCCCCCCCCCCCCCTCTCGATCTCTCTTTCTGAGCTGGTACTGTATGTTGGGAGCAGTTGGTTGAAGGATCAACCCTACAGCGCAGTACAGCAGTACACTGCATGAGATTATCCAGTCAGCATAGCCTCTCTCTCTATCTTTCTCAGCCCATCTATCTCTCCTTCGCTCTCTCTGTCTATCCCTCCCTCCCTCTCCCTCTCAGCCACCTCCCTCTAACACAGAGTAAGTAGTGAGCACATCCCACAGCCAAAAGCTACTTCTATCTACCCCAATTAAAAACATTTGTAGTGTGTCACACCAGATTACGGAAACTAGGACGGTTCTCTGGTTTATAAATGTAATTTCAAAGGAAGCCAAGCGCTAACACAAGATCGTATCAACTGATACCATTAAAGCTACAGTAATACATTCCCTCACTCCCCCACAGCTCTTGTTTTGAAACAGACAACAAAAAAGAAGGAAGAAAACTCTGCAGTTAATATGTTGATAATAAATCCCACTTTAAAGCTACAGTCTGGGAAGCTGTTTAATGGTTACTTAAATTATTGATATGTACCATCTGCTATACACCAAAACAAGTGGCGGGGACCCTGTTTTGTCATTTTTCAAATCACAGAATTGAGTTTTAAACAGAATTTTAAAGAACACGATCTGAAGCCTGACCCCTACTCCATGTATGAAGGAGAGGATGATGGGATGGAGGCATGAGAGAGATGGAAGGATGATCTGGAGGGCGTGGAGGAGAGGAGTGGCGCTCGGCCTTAAGAGTAATCCTCTCCAGGAGGGGAATAGACCCCCTGTGGCCTCTCCAGGATCACAGCGTGTGTGTGCGTGTTTGAGTGTGTGTGTTCCAACATCACAGACATAGAGCTTCATGAACATAGCCCGGGGGCCTCACACGGGGAACAATGCTCATCAGATGAGCACAGTAGCATGGCCGGTTATATTGACACCAGTGCTGTGTATAGAGTGGCACCCTAGATACTACACTACTTTTAGCCAGAGTCACTAAATAGGGAATAGGGGACCATTTTGGATGCATTCCAGGCCACTGCACTCCACAGTCAGCTGAGCAGATATACAGAGAGAGGGAAGGCTAATGAATGGTATGAATGCAACAGAAAAACGTATCCATACATTGCATTCTCTGATAATGGAATTATTTTGTCTCTTTTAAGCAGATTTTTTGCAATGCTTGCAGTGTGTACCTCTTTCTCAAGGACTCCTGCCTAACATCTGACTGCAGTGACAGCACTGTGTTGTGCTGAGCGGGCAACTACCTAGCTAGCTACTTTCAAGGACTGTCAAACGCATAACTAAAAATGACACTAATTCATAACTTTATGGGGCCCTTACTCCACAGCAAAAAAATTACATCAAAACAGGTTTAGTAGAAGAGACGAAAGCAATTAAAGTCAGGCTTTTAATAGTCCTCCTTCAATCGCTGTTTAATGATCCCCAATGTCTCGTTAATGAATTCACTGCATTTAGTCACAAATTGCCTTTACAATGTTCTAAAGCAAAAAGAACTAGTGTACTTTGAGAGGGAGAGGTGGGAGCTTAGGGGCAAAGAGAGATGAAGGTAGAGAAGGGGGAGAGGGCAAAACAATGAGAATGAGAGAGAGAGAGAGAGAAATTATCTCAAACTCTCTCTCTCTTTCTCCATGATGTACTACTTTTGACCAGGGACTAGATTAGAATACCGAATAGGGAATAGGGTGCCATTTGAGACACAGTCCTGGTCCATCTTACTGTACATACACACAGCCCTCTATCCCCCACCAGCTCTAGCCCTTCTATACCCCACTCCCCAGGATAGAGAGCTGTGTTCTGGGTAAGTGCTGTCCCTGCTGGGTAGCACCCCCGGGAAAATGCACATACAGTGGGGAGAACAAGTATTTGATACACTGCCGATTTTGCAGGTTTTCCTACTTACAAAGCATGTAGAGGTCTGTAATATTTATCATAGGTACACTTCAACTGTGAGAGACGGAATCTAAAACAAAAATCCAGAAAATCACATTGTATGATTTTTAAGTATTTAATTTGCATTTTATTGCATGACATAAGTATTTGATACATCAGAAAAGCAGAACTTAATATTTGGTACAGAAACCTTTGTTTGCAATTACAGAGATCATACGTTTCCTGGAGTTCTTGACCAGGTTTGCACACACTGCAGCAGGGATTTTGTCCCACTCCTCCATACAGACCTTCTCCAGATCCTTCAGGTTTCGGGGCTGTCGCTGGGCAATACGGACTTTCAGCGCCCTCCAAAGATTTTCTATTGGGTTCAGGTCTGGAGACTGGCTAGGCCACTCCAGGACCTTGAGATGCTTCTTACGGAGCCACTCCTTAGTTTCCCTGGCTGTGTGTTTCGGGTCGTTGTCATGCTGGAAGACCCAGCCACGACCCATCTTCAATGCTCTTACCGAGGGAAGGAGGTTGTTGGCCAAGATCTCGCGATACATGGCCCCATCCATCCTCCCCTCAATACGGTGCAGTCGTCCTGTCCCCTTTGCAGAAAAGCATCCCCAAAGAATGATGTTTCCACCTCCATGCTTCACGGTTGGGATGGTGTTCTTGGGGTTGTACTCATCCTTCTTCTTCCTCCAAACACGTCGAGTGGAGTTTAGACCAAAAAGCTCAATTTTTGTCTCATCAGACCACATGACCTTCTCCCATTCTTCCTCTGGATCATCCAGATGGTCATTGGCAAACTTCAGACGGGCCTGGACATGCCCTGGCTTGAGCAGGGGGACCTTGCGTGCGCTGCAGTATTTTAATCCATGACGGCATAGTGTGTTACTAATGGTTTTCTTTGAGACTGTGGTCCCAGCTCTCTTCAGGTCATTGACCAGGTCCTGCCGTGTAGTTCTGGGCTGATCCCTCACCTTCCTCATGATCATTGATGCCCCACGAGGTGAGATCTTGCATGGAGCCCCAGACCGAGGATGATTGACCGTCATCTTGAACTTCTTCCATTTTCTAATAATTGCGCCAACAGTTGTTGCCTTCTCACCAAGCTGCTTGCTTATTGTCCTGTAGCCCATCACAGCCTTGTGCAGGTCTACAATTTTATCCCTGATGTCCTTACACAGCTCTCTGGTCTTGGCCATTGTGGAGAGGTTGGAGTCTGTTTGATTGAGTGTGTGGACAGGTGTCTTTTATACAGGTAACGAGTTCAAACAGGTGCAGTTAATACAGGTAATGAGTGGAGAACAGGAGGGCTTCTTAAAGAAAAACTAACAGGTCTGTGAGAGCCGGAATTCTTACTGGTTGGAAGGTGATCAAATACTTATGTCTTGCAATAAAATGCAAATGAATTACTTAAAAATCATACAATGTGATTTTCTAGATTTTTGTTTTAGATTCCGTCTCTCACAGTTGAAGTGTACCTATGATAAAAATTACAGACCTCTACATGCTTTGTAAGTAGGAAAACCTGCAAAATCGGCAGTGTATCAAATACTTGTTCTCCCCACTGTATATAACCCACACTGCCGGCGCACCCCAAGATCCAACCCTACCCATTGTGTGTGTGTGTGTGTGTTTGTCACCGCACACCAAAATACAACCCATCCCATCCTGTGTGTGTGTGTGTGTGTGTGCTGCTTAACCCTGAGATTCAACCCTCCCCTTCCAGACAGCGAGCACGATGCATGATTAATTGCCTATCAAGCTGAAATTGAGTTTAATTAACTGATGAGTTGATCCTACGGTTATTCTCCTCTCCTCCAATCTTTTTTCACTCTTTTTTGGTTCTCCTGTTCTTGTCGTTCCTCTCATGCAGCTGGAGGGTGTGTGTGTGTGTGTGTGTGTGTGTGTGTGTGTGTGTGTGTGTGTGTGTGTGTGTGTGTGTGTGTGTGTGTGTGTGTGTGTGTGTGTGTGTGTGTGTGTGTGTGTGTGTGTGTGTGTGTGTGCGCGTGCGTGATACAGCAGTGCTGATGTCCGTAAAATCTATACCCCGTAACCAACTCCCCATCGCACTGTGTTTTTACTACTACTGCTACTACGTGACTAGAACAGCTGCAATACTGGAAAGTTGTAATAGTCTCCCTTGGAGGCGTGTGTTCCAATCCCACTTCAGACACCAATGTAGCACGAACTACAACCACAAGAAAATAAACACTTATAAAGAATGTCTATGACACTGTCACAGTGTCATAGACATTGTTTCAGCCATACTGAAAATTGTATACAGTACAGTACCATTATCTTCTTACCACTCTAGTCTATATTACCAATACTGCTCTAGGTCTGTTGCAAAGGCTACAAGACATATCATCTCTGATACCATCTAATGTATTCTGCATCATCTAGTTTAACTGACAACATATAATGAAGGGAGACATATATAATACACTCAGATTAAATCTCCCACTTTGAAAATGCCTCAGGCAGCAAACCATTGTACAGTATCTAGTTACAATATCATTATATTGACATTGCCAAGTAAACCCTGAGCATACATGTACAATGATCTCAACAACGCTACCCCTGTGGAGATGCCCTAAATCATATTGTGTGCGTTCCAAATGGAACCCTATTCTCCTATAAGGCTCTGGTGAAAAGTAGTGACTTTATAGGGAATAGGGGACCATGTGGAACGTACATGGTATGCTTTCCTTTTTCCAACCAGAGTTGTTTCCCATATTTCTAATTAGGGAAATAAATCCTACCGAATATAAACATAACCAGCCAGACTGTCTGTGTCTGTATCAGACACTCATTGGTAAATAATATGTTGGTTATTGTGTGAGTGCGTGTGCGTGTGTGTGTGTGTGTGTGTGGGGGGGGGGGGGGGGGGGGGGGGGGGGGGAAGAGCCCTAAATATTGATTCATTGTTAATCTCCTTCAGGCCCACACCAGCAACAAAGCAAAATAGGCTTTATGTCAGGCTGACAAATAGTTCATACTTTTTTATTCTCTCTCTCAGCCCAGGAAGAAAAGAAAGGTTATCCTCTCTCTCAGCCCAGGAAGAAGAGAAAGGTTATTCTCTCTCTCAGCCCAGGGAGAAAAGAAAGGTTATCCTCTCTCTCAGCCCAGGAAGAAAAGAAAGGTTATCCTCTCTCTCAGCCCAGGGAGAAAAGAAAGATTATCCTCTCTCTCAGCCCAGGAAGAAAATAAAGGTTATCCTCTCTCTCAGCCCAGGGAGAAAAGAAAGGTTATCCACTCTCTCAGCCCAGGGAGAAACGAAAGGTTATTCTCTCTCTCAGCCCAGGAAGAAAAGAAAGATTATCCTCTCTCTCAGCCCAGGAAGAAAAGAAAGGTTATCCTCTCTCTCAGCCCAGGGAGAAAAGAAAGGTTATTCTCTCTCTCAGCCCAGGGAGGAAAGCAAGGTTATCTTCTCTCAGCCAATGGAGAAAAGGAAAGAAAAATAAGAAGTGTGAAGTGGTCTTTGAATCAATGTGTGTGTGGGAGAGAGAGAGAGAGAGAGAGAGATGGAAAGAGAGGGATAGAGTAAGAGAGAGCGAAAGAGAAAGAGAGAGAGATAGAAAGAACGAGAGAGAGAGAGAGAGAGAGAGAGAGAGAGAGAGAGAGAGAGAGAGAGAGAGAGAGAGAGAGAGAGAGAGAGAGAGAGAGAGAGAGAGAGAGAGAGAGAGAGAGAGAGAGAGAGAGAGAGAGAAGAGAGAGGAAAGAGAGAGAGAGAGAGAGAGAGAGAGAGAGAGAGAGAGAGTGCAAGCGAGCCCCTGTCCAGATGCTCTCCCTCTGTGGTGTACAGTAGAGGATAGTTACCTAATGTTTTCTTTGTTTATGCATCATACGTGTTGACAACCATTGTGCTCCCCCCATATTTCACCCGTCCGATTGTGTGTGCGTGTGTGTCGTGCATACTGTACATGCGTATGTGCCTGTGTGTTAGTCTTTCCTAAAATTGAATGCCTTAGTACAGTGGCTGGGCCATGCACTCCACTGTTTCACCTCATATGTGTTAATTACCGCTGTTCTGACAGTACCCTTTTTATAGCCAGGCCATTAATGAAATTATACAGGTAATGGAATTATTTGGAGGGAGAAAATGATAATTCCTCTAATACACGCACGCACGCACGCACGCACGCACGCACGCACGCACACACACACACACACACACACACACACACACACACACACACACACACACACACACACACACACACACACACAGCAGTGGCTTCAATGTCCTCTATATTCCTTTGATGTCATTCAAAGCCTGTCTTGTCTGTCTCGGCTTGAAGAAGAAGTGACCCAGCAAACTAAAATTGGTTCTGTGAACGTTCCCAGAACATTCATTAGTTTGCCCCAAAAGTTCTATTAATAGAAAAACTGTCCAGATGTGCTGATGATTATACGATGTTTGCATGAAAACATTCGCCTGAGCATTTTGCAGTAAGATAATTACTCCATTTGCCTGTACGCCCACTGCCCTGTACGCTCACTGCCCTGTACACCCACTGCCCTGTACGCTCACTGCCCTGTACGCTCACTGCCCTGTACGCTCACTGCCCTGTACGCTCACTGCCCTGTAAGCTCACTGCCCTGTACGCTCACTGCCCTGTACACCCACTGCCCTGTACACTCACTGCCCTGTACACCCACTGCCCTGTACGCTCACTGCCCTGTAAGCTCACTGCCCTGTACGCTCACTGCCCTGTACGCTCACTGCCCTGTACGCTCACTGCCCTGTAAGCTCACTGCCCTGTACGCTCACTGCCCTGTACGCTCACTGCCCTGTACGCTCACTGCCCTGTACGCTCACTGCCCTGTACGCTCACTGCCCTGTACGCTCACTGCCCTGTACGCTCACTGCCCTGTACGCCCACTGCCCTGTACACTTACTGCCCTGTACGCCCACTGCCCTGTACGCCCACTGCCCTGTAAGCTCACTGCCCTGTACGCTCACTGCCCTGTACGCTCACTGCCCTGTACGCTCACTGCCCTGTACGCCCACTGCCCTGTAAGCTCACTGCCCTGTACACCCACTGCCCTGTACGCCCACTGCCCTGTAAGCTCACTGCCCTGTACGCCCACTGCCCTGTACGCTCACTGCCCTGTACGCCCACTGCCCTGTACACTCACTGCCCTGTACACTCACTGCCCTGTACACCCACTGCCCTGTACACCCACTGCCCTGTACACCCACTGCCCTGTACACTTCACTGCCCTGTACACCCACTGCCCTGTACACCCACTGCCCTGTACACTCACTGCCCTGTACACGCACTGCCCTGTACACTCACTGCCCTGTACACTCACTGCCCTGTACATGCACTGCCCTGTACACTCACTGCCCTGTACACTCACTGCCCTGTACACGCACTGCCCTGTACACTCACTGCCCTGTACACTCACTGCCCTGTACACTCACTGCCCTGTACACTCACTGCCCTGTACACGCACTGCCCTGTACACGCACTGCCCTGTACACTCACTGCCCTGTACACTCACTGCGCTGTACACTCACTGCCCTGTACACTCACTGCCCTGTACACTCACTGCCCTGTACACTCACTGCCCTGTACACTCACTGCCCTGTACACTCACTGCCTTGTACACTCACTGCCCTGTACACTCACTGCCTTGTACATTCACTGCCCTGTACACTCACTGCCCTGTACACCCACTGCCCTGTACACTCACTGCCCTGTACACTCACTGCCTTGTATACCCACTGCCCTGTACACTCACTGCCCTGTACACTCACTGCCCTGTGCACTCACTAAAAGCACAAATCTGATGTCTTCTGCCCACAGTCTAACTAGCCACGAAGAATGAAGCGTCTGCCCTACACCGTAAACTACTATACCTCAGGTTTTATAAGCACCAACTGCAGGGAGAGGAAATTACCTGGGAGATCATCCTCCATGTCCCATTATCCTCTAACACCCATTATAAACTGGGTGGTTCAAGCCCTGAATGCTGATTGGCTGACAGCTGTGGTATTTCAGACCGTATAACACGGGTATGACAAAACATTCATTTTTACTGCTCTAATTACGTTGGTAACCAGTTTATAATAGCAATAAGGCACCTCTGGGGTTTGTGGTATATGGCCAATATAGGACTGTATCCAGGCACTCTGCGTTGTGTCGTGCTTAAGAACAGTCCTTAGCTGTGGTATATAGGACACATACCACACCTCCTCTGGCCTTATTGCTTAAACAGCCTTTCATACATCCCGGAAGCACCGGCCAATTAACCAATACTCCCTCCAGAGCTATGGTTGGCCAACCAACAGCACGGCGATGTCTGTGTCAGCACAGTAAGAGAAGATGGCCTGTCAGACTATGTTAGTCGTCGTATAAGGAGCTCCTATAAACCAGGAGGTGAGGCTGCCTAATGATGAAGTCCTATACTCTCCCCTAAGAGACTTAGCTGCTAGAGTGATGCGATGTGAAAGCACATTTTATTTGTCACACGCGCCGAATACAACAGGTGCAGACCTTACCATGAAATGCTTACTTACGAGCCCTTAACCAACAATGCAGTTCAAGAAAGAGTTAAGAAAATATTTCCAAAATAAACTAAAGTGAAAAATAAAATAAAAAGTAACACAATAAAGTCTTATGGCTTGGGGGTAGAAGCTGTTAAGGAGCCTTTTGGACCTAGACTTGGCACTCCGGTGCCGCTTGCCGTGCGGTAGCAGAGAGAACAGTCTATGACTAGGGTGGCTGGAGTCTTTGACAATTTTTTTTTACTTTCTCTGACACTGCCTAGTATATAGGTCCTGGATGGCAGGAAGCTTGGCCCCAGTGATGTACTGGGCCGTACACACTAGCCTCTGTAGCGCCTTACGGTCGGATGCCGAGCAGTTGCCATACCAGGCGGTGATGCAACCGGTCAGGATGCTCTCGATGGTGCAGCTGTAGAACTTTTTGACGATCTGGGGACCCATGCCAAATCTTTTCAATCTCATGAGGGGGAAAATGTGTTGTCGTGCCCTCTTCATGACTGTCTTGGTGTGTTTGGACCATGGTAGTTTGTTGGTTATGTGGACACCAAGGAACTTGAAACTCTCGACCCGCTCCACTACAGACCTGTCGATGTGAATGTGGGGCGTGTTTGGCCCTCCTTTTCCTGTAGTCCACAATCAGCTCCTTTGTCTTGCTGACGTTGAGGGAGAGGTTGTTGTTGTCCTGGCACCACACTGCCAGGTCTCTGACCTCCTCCCTATAGGCTGTCTTATCGTTGTAGGTGATCAGGCCTACCACTATTGTGTCATCAGAAAACTTAATGATGGTGTTGGAGTCGTGCTAGGCCATGCAGTCGTGGGTGAACAGGGACTACATGAGGGAACTAAGCACGCACCCCTGAGGGGCCCCAGTGTTGAAGATCAGCGTGGCAGATGTGTTGTTTCCTAACCTTACCACCTGGGGGCGGCCCATCAGGAAGTCCAGGATCCAGTTGCAGAGGGAGGTGTTCAATTCCAGGATTCTTAGCTTAGTGATGAGCTTGGCGGCCACTATGGTGAGCTGTAGTCAATGAATAGCATTCTCACATAAGTGTTACTTTTGTCCAGGTGGGAAAGGGCAGTGTGGAGTGCGATTGCGATTGCGTCATCTGTGGATCTGTTGGGGTGGTATGCAAATTGGAGTGGGTCTAGTGTTTCCGGGATGATGGTGTTGATGTGAGCCATGACGAGCCTTTCAAAGCACTTCATGGCTACCAACGTGAGTGCTACGGGGCGGTAGTCATTTATGCAGGTTACCTTTGCTTTCTTGGGCACAGATAGCTAGAATAGCAGATACAGTGGTGCCATATTAGCTGTTAGGACCCCTCCCTTCCCATCTTTCTCTTTTCTTTGTCCCTAAAGAGCTAGCTTGAGTGGTAGTCAGGTCCCCTCCCCTCCCATTCTCTCCCTTCCCTGGGTCCCCTAAGAGAGGTAGCGCTGCAGCTAAAGTAGTGTGATATTATCTGAGGTAGCGCAGCAGCTAAAAGTGGTGCGATATTACCTTCCATCTCCATTTGCAGTCCCCGATAATCGAGAGTTAGCATAGCAGCCAAGGTCCTTTCCCATCTCTCTTTTCCCTGTATCCCCTAAGAGCTAGCAGAGGTGTGCCACATTAGCTGCTAGCTGTACAGGGGGAGGATCTAGAGCGCTAGTTGAATCTGGAGCTTATTGCAGAAGTCCGTCAGCTAAATTGACTAATTATCTGTGAAGTTGGCTCAAAATTATTTCCAATGCCATGGGCCTTAGTCAAAAGTAGTGCACTATATAGGAAATAAGGTGCCATTTGGGACGGAGCGCTAAGAGGAGTCTCTCTATCAAATGTCTTCATGCGGCAGAGCAACATCAAATATCTAGAGTTTAAAAAATCATCAAGCCAGCTATGAGCCCCAGCCTCCGCACCGCAGCCTCTGCCACAACAGCCTCCACAGCAGCAGCCAGCTACTCAAAGAGGGAAGGGAGGGAGGCTCGTTGTGTGTGAACATACCTTTTTTTTAGCAAAGGTGTCTGGCATTAAATGAGAGAGATATATGGGGGGGGGGGGGGGGGGGGGGGGGGGGGGGAGAGAGAGAGAGAGAGTGAGTGAGTGAGTGAGTGAGAGAGAGAGAGAGAGAGAGAGAGAGAGAGAGAGAGAGAGAGAGAGAGAGAGAGAGAGAGAGAGAGAGAGAGAGAGAGAGAGAGAGAGAGAGAGAGAGAGAGAGAGAGAGAGAGAGAGAGAGAGAGAGAGAGAGAGAGAGAGAGAGAGAGAGAGAGAGAGAGAGAGAGAGAGAGAGAGAGAGAGAGAGAGAGAGAGAGAGAGAGAGAGAGGAGAGAGAGAGAGAGAGAGAGAGAGAGAGAGAGAGAGAGAGAGAGAGAGAGAGAGAGAGAGAGAGAGAGAGAGAGAGAGAGAGAACACGTGACTTGAGGCTGCTTAGCCCATAAGAGAGATGCAACTAGACCAAGCTGCTATTTGGTGAGCAGCGATATATTCAGTGCTTATGTTATGTAAGTTACTGTGTATGTAAGACCAACAATAGCCTTTTCTGTTGTGTTGAAGATAAACACTTACTGCAGTTGGACTACATACAATACTGTAAAAATAACTTGACGTGTGCCCTGGTTCAAAGGTATTAGTCTTCCGGGCTAAAAGAGGCAGGACTATGGGTATGTGTGTGTTTCCTCACAGAGAAGGAACTAGGCTATATCAATGGAGATGCCTGCTGGGATGGATAGAGAGAGAGAGACACACACATAGAGAGAGAGGGAGAGAGACAGACAGACAGACAGACAGACAGACAGACAGACAGACAGACAGACAGACAGACAGACAGACAGACAGACAGACAGACAGACAGACAGACAGACAGACAGACAGACAGACAGACAGAGGGATAGAAAGAAAGAAAGAAAGAAAGAAAGAAAGAAAGAAAGCCAGATGATGATGATGATGATAATGGTGATGAAGAGTGTGAAAGCTGCTGGATAACAGCATATTTCAAAATAGACATGCCTCCATGTTTCTAAAAATGAAATGTTCTGTGTTTCTTCACCATTATTTTCTCTCTCTCACACACTCTCGCACACTCTATCTCTGTCTATCTCTTTCTCCATCCCTTGTGTGATGAATTTCATCAAAAGAGGTCAATAGATATCTGAAATCTTGTTCACTTCTCACTGAAATAAATCAATTTTGGTTTCGGGTCACTCTCCCCACTCTCTCCTCTTGTGGTAGATGGCGGACATACTGTCTGTCTGGCCGAGCCGACCATCTCTGACACACACACACACACACACACACACACACACACACACACACACACACACACACACACACACACACACACACACACACACACACACACACACACACACACACACACACACACACACACACACACACACACACACACACACACACACACACACACACACAGAGAGAGACACACACACAGAAGCAGAGACACACACACTTCCACCAACCACTTCTTCCTTCATAAGGAATGATTCCCAGCCCAGCTCTCAGCCCTCCGGATGGAGAGAGAAGGTCAATAGTAATAAAGTGT
Source organism: Salvelinus alpinus (assembly GCF_045679555.1). Classification (NCBI taxonomy): domain Eukaryota; kingdom Metazoa; phylum Chordata; class Actinopteri; order Salmoniformes; family Salmonidae; genus Salvelinus; species Salvelinus alpinus. Next base: position 19,372,327 of record NC_092092.1, on the reverse strand, counting down.
ACAGAGTGCAGACTGATAACTCCTCTGTAAACAGTCCTGAAATAAAAAGCACAGCCCGGTCCGACAGAGCCATACAGTAGAGCTTGGCTTGGCCTCTCCCACACTGCTTCCCTATAGTGCCATTGCCTGACCAGGCAGGTCAATATTTCTGTCATTTTTCTGCTTTATCTTGTTCTGTTGTTTGCTGTTGTGAAGGCCTAGTAGAGGACTGAAATTATGAAATCCCAATAATTTATATTGTATATAAATATTTGTGAGACTGGTTGATAATACGGAATTTCTTGATTTTGAGCCAAGAAACAAAATCTAGCTTGATATTATCCGCTATTTAGGAACCGCCAACGACAGGAACAGTTATAACACAGGGACAGTTATAACACAGGGACAGTTATAACACAGGGACATCACCTGTTTGAGATAACATATTATTCACATTATCACTCGCTATGGGGTGGTAGAGGCCTGTGATATTCAACGGTAGGTGGTGGGTTGTGTGTGTGTGTGTGTGTGTGTGTGTGTGTGGTGGTTGGTTGGTTGGTTGGTTGGTAGAGAGTCAATTTAACCACTAGGGTGACCACACGCCCCAGATTGTGCGGGACAGTGAAACATTTAAAACACTTTTTTTTTTTTTTTTTACTTTTACCCCTTTTTCGTGGTATCCAATTGGTAGTTACAGTCTTGTCTCATCGCTGCAACTCCCGTACGGACTCGGGAGAGGCGAAGGTCGAGAGCCATGCGTCCACCGAAACACGACCCAACCAAGCGGCACTGCTTCTTGACACAATGCACGCTTAACCCGGAAGCCAGCCGCAACAATGTGTCGGAGGAAACACCGTACGCCTAGTGACCGTGTCAGCGTGCATGTGCCCGACCCGCCACAGGAGTTGCTAGAGGGCAATGGGACAAGGACATCCCTGCCGGCCAAACCCTCCCCTAACCTGGACAACGCTGGGCCAATTGGTCGCCACCCCATGGGTCTCCCGGTCACGGCCGGCTGCGACAGAGCCTAGACTCGAACCAGGATCTCTAGTGGCACATCTAACAACTGCGAATCAGTGCCTTAGAACACTGCGCCACTCGGGAGCCCCCCGTCCATCATTTTGGCCCTCTGTCCCGCATCCCGCAACCACCAAAGAATGTCCCGCATTTGTTTAAAATATTTGTCATAATATTTCGTTTTCACATAGTAGGATAGTCTAGCATGCTGTGTGCGCCTATCTAATAATGCACTGCTGGCTGGCTTTGTCCAGAAATGAGTTTCTAAGTGTGAGTGAGTGACAGAATTTCTATGGAAACTATGATGCTGCCTCTGCATTGCGCGTGGTAGTTGCATCAGCTTACATTTTAGGCGCGCTTTCCCGAGTAGTCTAAACATAAATACACCCAGTGGCTCAATCTGGCTTGCTTGCTAAGCTCGCTGTAGCTAAACTGGTAGCCCTGGCTAGCTAGCTCAGAAACAGATGGAGGAGCTAAGGGGTTTGCACCATTTATTACAATAGGTGGTTCACAAAGACAGTGACCTTCATACAGCAGAGCTATGTCGCCTTCTGAACGAGATCCATTAACCTGCGCACATTTAAAAAAAAAATGATGTCCACTGTTCCGTAAAATCGTCCCCTTGTCTCGCATTTTGGCTTTTTAGATCTGGTCACCCTACTCCCCACCCACAGCTGGTATCATGCTGGCTGTTCTAGGTGTTAATGAAGACACACACACACAGACACACAGACACACACACAGACACGCTTCAGTGGCTTCAATGTCCTCTATCTTTCTTTGATGTCATTCAAAGCATTTCTGTCTGTCCTTCAGCTTGAAGAAGAAGTGATACAGTATACTGATGCTGTGCTGACTGAGGGTTATTATACACATGATTCACTATGACACAGTACAATCACACTCTAATTGTCCACATGAACACTTGAATTCTGAGTCCCAAATAGCATCCTATTCCCTTTTAATGCAGTACTATTGTTAATTGATTAATTCAAAAGTAGTGCACTTTATAGGGAAGAGGGTGCCATTTCGGACATACATACTGACTGGACTAACAAGATCTCATAGTTTCACTTGTAAATTCTACATATTATGAACAAACATTTATTTTTGAGACAACACACACACACACACACACACACACACACACACACACACACACACACACACACACACACACACACACACACACACACACACACACACACACACACACACACACACACACACACACACACACACACACACACCCACCCATACACACATTCCTAGCTAGTTTATTCCAGATCTATAGATGCTCAATATTTTATTAATAAGCGCTATCTTTCATGTGGTAATTGATCAATCAATTTATCAAAATGTATAAGCGGGTGTATTTTTTCGTTACTGGAAAAACAGCAACAAAATAGCAACAAAATTGTACATACATGTACATAAGACTGTACGTTTGGCAGTTATCTAGCGGTGTTGTGGTGGTATTGCCGAGGCCAGAACTGCAGTACACTGGAAAGTTAGGCTGTAATGAAACAACCCATTGAAACCTCTCAGGCATTGTCGAATGATAGAAGAGTCAATAAAGAGGTCAGAATCCAAGAGGCCAAGAGTCTCCACATAAAAGAGCTTAACATGAATCCTGACAGAGAGAGAAAGAGGTAATGAAGCCCTCTTGTCCTTCATAGCCACTTTAACCCTTTGAGTGCCTACTCGTCAGCAGTAGGGCTTTCCATGAATGATACCGTCGAAGTCAAGCACTGCTGTAAAAAAAAACACGCGTTGATGAGTGTGAGAAAGTGCGCCACTGCATAGTAGAATCTCAATAAGGCTCTCAAAATGGAGGGGCATTATGATAGAAATAGAATGAGTACAATGAGCTTCCCCATTCAAGTCAGTTATGGCATAACAGATGGACTGGCGTCCATACTCCGTGCCGCTACTCCCATCAAAAACAAGTACAATGGCCACCATGGGGGAAAACAACTGCCCTTCGCCATCTGCACACATTCAAGATTTAATGTAGTTATGACATCTAAAAACAAAACAACTTCTGTGGGTTGTCATAGGCTTACCAATGTTGTTTTGACTATTGCTTGAACAGCCACTGAAAGGATATTTGTTGTGATAGTTTGGATGCAGTAGTTGTTAGCTATAGATCCAACGATCATTGACATAGGCTGTAGCAAAGTTAGCCAAATAGACATTTTACTGGTTGAAGTTGAATGGTTTTTCTGTATAATGCAGCTGTTTTTTGACGATGGCACACACATTATATTAAACTCTATAATACCACTGGTGGATGGGCAGGTAAATGTTCTTTTATCCCTTTTATACTTGCATAGGCCTCTGCAGTAGCTCCGATCGAGCCCGAGCAGACAAGGTTTCTCTTAGCACTTACTGGAGAAGGACAGGGGTGCGGAGCGGGGGAGGGAATTATTTAAGAGAACCCTAGAGTGCTCGTTTCTTGTTTCTAATAGTTTTCATAGGAACTGGGAGGCTGCCAAGCTTTAAAATTGCCACCATCAATCAAGGTGGTTTTAAAGAATGCAACAAGCAATTTCATGGACTTTTCTTTCTACGAGCTCCCAAACATTATTCCCTATCAGCTCCTTGTATTAGTACCACTGCCATTTTCTCTGCCTCTCTCTCTCCCTTTCCCTTAGCCTCTCTCTCTTTTCCTTTTTCTCTGTGCATCTCATTTTCTTTCCGCCTCTCTCTCACATTATTGCGCTCTCTCTCTCTCTCTCTCTCTCTCTCTCTCTCTCTCTCTCTCTCTCTCTCTCTCCCTCTCTCCCTCTCTCTCTCTCTCTCTCTCTCTCTCATGCGGAAGACACTTTTCAGTTGAATGCATTCAGTTGTACATCTGACTAGGTATCCCCCGTTCTCTTCCCTTTCCCTTTCTCTTACTATTTAATGTATTTCACATTCCCACTTTTAGATCCTGGGTGTTACCTTGCTTCGAAAAGGAGATAAATATAGGGGAACATCTATGATGTAAAGAAATGTGAGAAAGAACTACTTTGCTTCAAAAAACACCTGGGAATTAGTGGTAACGGCTAACTGTAAGTGAGATTGAAGGCAAGAGAGGCTTGAAAAAACACCATCTTAACATGTTCTCACTGGCAAATGGCCACAACAAGTCTCAATTCAATCTTCGTGCACCAATTCAATGATGTATCATTCTTCTTCTCAACACCTGTCCTGCGTCCCAAATGATTCTCTATTCCCTATTCAGGGCACATAGAGCTCTGGTCAAAAGTAGTGCACTGAATAGGGAATAGAGAAGCACCCTGTGTCTTTGCCGACAGTGATCAATACCTCCCACTACCTCTTCTCAGGAGAACCACCTCAGTGGTTTTCCCCCGTTGCCCCTTCTTCTCTTAACATTATGGCCTTCTCCGTTCCTTCTTCCAACAGTTGAAAGTGTAGTGCCCAGCTGATAATCAACTCGATAATTGCCTAAACTACTGAAATTAATTTCACACAGATAACAACACATGAAATAAATGAAGTAAAGTATGATGGGGAGAATGAGTTGAAGAGCGAGGGGAAGCAGACGGTGCATAATTATGTGAATGAAGAACAGTGCCATTCTATTGTACTGATCACTTCTAATTATAACCTTAAAATGGCATGTATCCTATTTCAGTCCACCGAATCAAAACAGTCGTATCAGTCTACTCTGGCCTAGTTGGAGCAGGCTACACAGTAAGAGCGTGTACATGCTGAATGGCTTTCAACATCTGGGAAAATATCCACATCGGTCAACAGGTGAGGGAGTGTTGGAGAATGTGGTGACGTTGGCAAGGGGACAAATGTCACCATGGATCATTTCTTCACTTCACTGTCATTGGCGAACAAGTTGCTTGCAAAGAAAACAAGTCTGGCCGGCACCATGAACAAAGTGAGATGGGAGCTCCCTCCCTCTGAGCAAGATAAGGCACCTGCACTCCACAACGGTGCTGAAGAATGACAAGATGACAGGGACACAATAAAGAGAAAACCGGAGACTATTATGTAGTACAACCAAACAAATGTATGTCACAGTGTGTCAAGCAAGTGAAAGTTACGAACGTTTTGTCAAACGTTAGGCTAAATAGTGTTAGGCTAAATAACGTTAGGCTAAATAACGTTAGGCTAAATAACGTTAGGCTAAATAACGTTAGGCTAAATAACGTTAGGCCAAATAACGTTAGGCTAAATAACGTTAGGCTAAATAGTGTTAGGCTAAATAACGTTAGGCTAAATAACGTTAGGCTAAATAACGTTAGGCCAAATAACGTTAGGCCAAATAACGTTAGGCTAAATAACGTTAGGCTAAATAGCGTTAGGCTAAATAGCGTTAGGCTAAATAACGTTAGGCTAAATAACGTTAGGCTAAATAACGTTAGGCCAAATAACGTTAGGCTAAATAACGTTAGGCTAAATAACGTTAGGCTAAATAGCGTTAGGCTAAATAACGTTAGGCCAAATAGCGTTAGGCTAAATAACGTTAGGCTAAATAATGTTAGGCTAAATAACGTTAGGCTAAATAGCGTTAGGCTAAATAGCGTTAGGCTAAATAACGTTAGGCTAAATAACGTTAGGCTAAATAACGTTAGGCTAAATAACAGCCGAATGAAATCCAACTGATTCCATTGTGTGACGACGCACATAAGTGCGACCTGACAATAATTGACTATTTTTGACTGCTATCGACACTTATATTCATTATAATGCCATTATTGCTTTTGTGCTGAGTTTCACTATTTATCAAGACCACTTGGCGCTTATAATGATGTTTAGGCTGCTGATGTTTTCATCATGTGACGTCTTGGTGGTTGGGGTATACAGGACATATTTTTTGTCGTTATAACAGCAAGCTGTTTATGTGTTCCAACACATATGATTTTTGTTTCATAGTTGTAACAGTCCCTCCACAAAAATGTTAATTGAACACTTTAATTTGATTGTTTTTTGTTTTTACATAATAGCATAAAGTAGTATAAACTAATACAAGTTTGGTTAAATTCTAATGTTACCCAAGGCCTTCATAAACACATCCAAATGATAATTTTTGCGATAGCACAAAGTGCCTTCAGAAAGTAGTTACACCCCTTGACCTTTTTCCACATGTTGTTGTGTTACAGTCTGAATTTAACATGGATTACATTGAGATTGTTGGTCACGGACCTACACACAATACTCCATCATGTCAAACTGGAATTGTGTCATTTTTTATTATTAAATATGAAAAGCTGAAATGTCTTGAGTCAATGAGTATTGGTATGTGTATTCATCCCCTTTGTTATGGCAAGCCTAAATAAGTTCAGGAGTAAACATTTGCTTATTAACAAGTCACATAAAAAGTTGCATGGACTCACTCTGTGTGCAATAATAGTGTTTAACATGATTTTTGAATGACTACCTCATCTCTGTGCATCTCATACATAATTGTATGTGTGGGGTACAACTCAAATCAAATCAAATGGTATTTGTCACATGTGCTGAATACAACAGATGCAGACCTTAAAAACGCGTATGCTTTTCATCCGGACGTCATAATACTGCCCCCTAGCCCAAAGAGGTTAACGTAAAACACTTAGGCAAAGGACAAAGGAAACTGCTCAGGGCCCATGGTGACATTAAAACAGTTTCAGAGTTTAATGGCTGTGATAGGAGGAAACATTGTAGTTCCTCCATAATACTAACCTGATTGACAGAGTGAAAAGAAGGAAGCCTGTACAGAACACAAATATTCCAAAACATGCATCCTGTTTACAACAACACACTAAAGTAATAGTGTAAAAAATGTGGCAAAGCAATTCACTTTTTGTCCTGAATACAAAGTGTTATGTCAGGAGCAAATCCAATCCAACACATTACTGAGTACCACTCTGTCACACCCTGACCTTAGAGATCCCTGTTAATTCTCTATATTTTGGTTCGGTCAGGGTGTGACTAGGGTGGGTACTCTAGTTTTTGTATATCTATGTTTTCTTTTTCTTTGTTGGCCTAGTATGGTTCCCAATCAGAGGCTGCTGTCTATTGTTGTCTCTGATTGGGGATCATACTTAGGCAGCCCTTTTTCCCACCTTCAGTTGTGGGATCTTGTCTTTGTTTGGTTGCATGTTTTTGCACGACGAAGCTTTTCGTTCGTTGTGTTGTTTATAGTTTTTTTTCCCGCTGGTTCACATTTAAATAAAGTATGATGAACCCAAATCACGCTGCGCCTTGTTCTACCCTTAACGACGAACGTTACACACTCTCCATGTGTTCAATCACAGTGGTGGCTGCATCATGTTATGGGTTTACTTGTAGTCGTTAAGGACTGTGGAGTTTTTCAGCATAAAAAAACAGAATGGAGCTAAGCACAGGCAAAATCCTACAGAAAAACCTGATTCATTCTGCTTCCCACCATACACTGGGAGATTAATTCACCTTTCTGCAGGACATTAACCTAAAACAGAAGGCCAAATCTACACTGGAGCTGCTTGCCAAGAAGACAGTGTACGTTTCTGCTTCTGCTTGAGAATCTATGGCAAGACTTGCAAAATATTATCTAGCAATGATACTTATGTCAATTAGATATAACGTTTTCACTTCGTCATTATGAGGTATTGTGTGTAGATGGGCATAAAATAAAAAAAATTCAATAATTAATTTTAAATTCAGGTTGTAACACAACAAAATGTGGAATAAGTCAAAGGGTATGAATACTTTCTGAAGGCACTGTATATGAAATGTATTAATTACACTGTTAGAATGTTGCAGTCAGAATGACTGTTCATTAACTTGAAAGGTGGTCTGTTGATGCCCATCGCTTCCAGTGTTAAACCAGATCTCCCCAGACACACTCCACACTCAAGGCTCTTTTCCTCTCCTCTAAACTATCACTATCTCTCTCTCTCTCCCTCCTCACTCCCTCTCTCTCTCTCCCTCTCCTCTCGCACTATCTGTCTTTCTCTATCTCTCTCCCTCTCCTCTCTCACTATCTCTCTCTTTCTTTCTCTATCTCTCTCTCTCCCTCTCCTCTATTACAATCTCTCTCTTTCTCTCTCTCTCTACCTCTCCTCTCTCTCTTTCAATTCAATTCAATTCAATTCAAGGGGCTTTATTGGCATGGGAAACATGTGTTAACATTGCCAAAGCAAGTGAGGTAGGTAATATACAAAAGTCAAATAAACAATAAAAATGAACAGTAAACATTACACATACAGAAGTTTCAAAACAATAAAGACATTACAAATGTCATATTATATATATGCAGTGTTGTAACAATGTACAAATGGTTAAAGCACACAAGTTAAAATAAATAAACATAAATATGGGTTGTATTTACAGTGGTGTTTGTTCTTCACTGGTTGCCCTTTTCTTGTGGCAACAGGTCACAAATCTTGCTGCTGTGATGGCACACTGTGGAATTTCACCCAGTAGATATGGGAGTTTATCAAAATTGGATTTGTTTTCGAATTCTTTGTGGATCTGTGTAATCTGAGGGAAATATGTCTCTCTAATATGGTCATACATTGGGCAGGAGGTTAGGAAGTGCAGCTCAGTTTCCACCTCATTTTGTGGGCAGTGTGCACATAGCCTGTCTTCTCTTGAGAGCCATGTCTGCCTACGGCGGCCTTTCTCAATAGCAAGGCTATGCTCACTGAGTCTGTACATAGTCAAAGCTTTCCTTAAGTTTGGGTCAGTCACAGTGGTCAGGTATTCTGCCACTGTGTACTCTCTGTTTAGGGCCAAATAGCATTCTAGTTTGCTCTGTTTTTTTGTTAATTCTTTCCAATGTGTCAAGTAATTATCTTTTTGTTTTCTCATGATTTGGTTGGGTCTAATTGTGCTGTTGTCCTGGGGCTCTGTGGGGTGTGTTTGTGTTTGTGAACAGAGCCCTAGGACCAGCTTGCTTAGGGGACTCTTCTCCAGGTTCATCTCTCTGTAGGTGATGGCTTTGTTATGGAAGGTTTGGGAATCGCTTCCTTTTAGGTGGTTGTAGAATTTAACGGCTCTTTTCTGGATTTTGATAATTAGTGGGTATCGGCCTAATTCTGCTCTGCATGCATTATTTGGTGTTCTACGTTGTACACGGAGGATATTTTTGCAGAATTCTGCATGCAGAGTCTCAATTTGGTGTTTGTCCCATTTTGTGAAATCTTGGTTGGTGAGCGGACCCCAGACCTCACAACCATAAAGGGCAATGGGCTCTATGACTGATTCAAGTATTTTTAGCCAGATCCTAATTGGTATGTTGAAATTTATGTTCCTTTTGATGGCATAGAAGGCCCTTCTTGCCTTGTCTCTCAGATCGTTCACAGCTTTGTGGAAGTTACCTGTGGTGCTGATGTTTAGGCCGAGGTATGTATAGTTTTTTGTGTGCTCTAGGGCAACGGTGTCTAGATGGAATTTGTGGTCCTGGTGACTGGACCTTTTTTGGAACACCATTATTTTGGTCTTACTGAGATTTACTGTCAGGGACCAGGTCTGACAGAATCTGTGCAGAAGATCTAGGTGCTGCTGTAGGCCCTCCTTGGTTGGTGACAGAAGCACCAGATCATCAGCAAACAGTAGACATTTGACTTCGGATTCTAGTAGGGTGAGACCGGGTGCTGCAGACTGTTCTAGTGCCCGCGCCAATTCGTTGATATATATGTTGAAGAGGGTGGGGCTTAAGCTGCATCCCTGTCTCACCCCACGACCCTGTGTGAAGAAATGTGTGTGTTTTTTGCCAATTTTAACCGCACACTTGTTGTTTGTGTACATGGATTTTATAATGTCGTATGTTTTACCCCCAACACCACTTTCCATCAATTTGTATAGCAGACCCTCATGCCAAATTGAGTCGAAGGCTTTTTTGAAATCAACAAAGCATGAGAAGACTTTGCCTTTGTTTTGGTTTGTTTGGTTGTCAATTAGGGTGTGTAGGGTGAATACATGGTCTGTTGTACGGTAATTTGGTAAAAAGCCAATTTGACATTTGCTCAGTACATTGTTTTCATTGAGGAAATGTACGAGTCTGCTGTTAATGATAATGCAGAGTATTTTCCCAAGGTTACTGTTGACGCATATTCCACGGTAGTTATTGGGGTCAAATTTGTCTCCACTTTTGTGGATTGGGGTGATCAGTCCTTGGTTCCAAATATTGGGGAAGATGCCAGAGCTAAGGACGATGTTAAAGAGTTTTAGTATAGCCAATTGGAATTTGTTGTCTGTATATTTGATCATTTCATTAAGGATACCATCAACACCACAGGCCTTTTTGGGTTTGAGGGTTTTTATTTTGTCCTGTAACTCATTCAAGGTAATTGGAGAATCCAATGGGTTCTGGTAGTCTTTAATAGTTGATTCTAGGATTTGTATTTGATCATGTATATGTTTTTGTTCTTTATTCTTTGTTATAGAGCCAAAAAGATTGGAGAAGTGGTTTACCCATACATCTCCATTTTGGATAGATAATTCTTCGTGTTGTTGTTTGTTTAGTGTTTTCCAATTTTCCCAGAATTGGTTAGAGTCTATGGAGTCTTCAATTACATTGAGCTGATTTCTGACGTGCTGTTCCTTCTTTTTCCGTAGTGTATTTCTGTATTGTTTTAGTGATTCGCCATAGTGAAGGCGTAGACTCAGGTTTTCCGGGTCTCTATGTTTTTGGTTGGACAGGTTCCTCAATTTATTTCTTAGATTTTTGCATTCTTTATCAAACCATTTGTCATTGTTGTTCATTTTCTTCGGTTTTCTATTTGAGATTTTTAGATTTGATAGGGAAGCTGAGAGGTCAAATATACTGTTAAGATTTTCTACTGCCAAGTTTACACCTTCACTATTGCAGTGGAACATTTTACCCAGGAAGTTGTCTAAAAGGGATTGAATTTGCTGTTGCCTAATTGTTTTTTGGTAGGTTTCCAAACTGCATTCCTTCCATCTATAGCATTTCTTAATGTTACTCAGTTCCTTTGGCTTTGATGCCTCATGATTGAGTATTGCTCTGTTCAAGTAGACTGTGATTTTGCTGTGGTCTGATAGGGGTGTCAGTGGGCTGACTGTGAACGCTCTGAGAGACTCTGGGTTGAGGTCAGTGATAAAGTAGTCTACAGTGCTACTGCCAAGAGATGAGCTATAGGTGAACCTACCATAGGAGTCCCCTCGAAGCCTACCATTGACTATGTACATACCCAGCGTGCGACAGAGCTGCAGGAGTTGTGACCCGTTTTTGTTGGTTATGTTGTCATAGTTGTGCCTAGGGGGGCATATGGGGGAGGGAATGCTGTCACCTGCAGGCAGGTGTTTGTCCCCCTGTGTGCTGAGGGTGTCAGGTTCTTGTCCAGTTCTGGCATTTAGGTCGCCACAGACTAATACATGTCCCTGGGCCTGGAAATGATTGATTTCCCCCTCCAGGATGGAGAAGCTGTCTTTATTAAAGTATGGGGATTCTAGTGGGGGGATATAGGTAGCACACAGGAGGACATTTTTCTCTGTTAAGATAATTTCCTTTTGAATTTCTAGCCAAATGTAAAATGTTCCTGTTTTGATTAATTTAATGGAGTGAGTTAGGTCTGCTCTATACCAAATTAGCATTCCCCCTGAGTCCCTTCCCTGTTTCACACCTGGTAGTTTGGTGGATGGGACTACCAGCTCTCTGTAACCTAGAGGGCAACCAGTGGGTCCGTCTCCGCTATACCATGTTTCTTGCAGGATGACAATGTCTGCATTACCGATTTCTTTGGTGAAGTCCGTGTTCCTGCTCTTTAGGCCAAAGGCAGATGACCTCAGGCCTTGGATATTCCAGGATGATATAGTGAAGGCTTTTTGTTCCATAAAGTGTCCAATGTTGTTGGCCGTGTGGTTTGGCCTCAGGCCAGTAAGTGTGAGCAGAGCCTGCTGAGCATCTGGTACATGCCGTTGGCTTGGGCGAGTGTAAGAGTGGGGGTTGGGCCTGTTTGCCCGCTCACTACCTGGGCGTTCTTTCTCTCTCTCTCTCTCTCTCTCTCGCCCTCTCCTTTCTCACTATCACTGTCTTTCGCTCTCTTTCTCTCTCCCTCCCTCCCTTCCCACTCTCACTATCTCTCTTTCTCTCCTCGCTCACTATCACTCTCTTTCTCTCTCTGTCTCTCCCTCTCCTCTCTCTCTTTCTCCCTCTCACTCTCTCTAACTCTCTCTCTCCCTCTCCTCTCCAACCATCTCTCTCTTTCTCTCTCTGTCTCTCCCTCTCCACCCTCACTATCTCTTCTCTCTCTCTTTCTCCCTCTCCTTTCTCCCTCTCTCTCCCTATCTCTCTCTTTCTCTCTCTCTCTTTATCCCTCTCCTCTCTCACTATCTCTCTCTTTCTCTCTCGCTTCCTTTCCTCTGTCACTCTTTCTCTCTCTCTCCCTCTCCTCTCGCACGATCTGTCTTTCTCTCTCTCTCTCCCTCTCCTCTATCACTATCTCTCTCTTTCTCTCTCTCTTCCTCTCCTCTGTCACTCTTTTTCTCTTTCTCTCTCTCTCCTCTCTCACTATCTGTCTTTCTCTCTCTCTCTCACTCTCTCTCTCTCTCTTTCTTTCTTTCTTTCTCTCTCTCTCTCCTCTATTACAATCTCTCTCTTTCTCTCTCTCTCCCTCTCCTCTCTCGCTCTCTCTCTCTTTCGCTTTCTCTCTCGTCCTCTCCTCTCTCACTATCACTGTCTTTCTCTCGCTTTCTCTCTCTCCCTTCCCACTCTCACTATCTCTCTCTTTCTCTCTCTCCTCTCTCACTATCACTCTCTTTCTCTCTCTGTCTCTCCCTCTCCTCTCTCTCTCTTTATACCTCTCTTTCTCTCTCTCTCTTTCTCTCTCTCTCTCTCCCTCTCCTCTCTCACTATCTCTGTCTTTCTCTCTCTCTCTCCCTCTCTCACTATCTCTCTCTTTCTCTCTCTCTCCCTTCCCACTCTCTCTTTCTCTCTCTGTCTCTCCCTCTCCTCTCATTCACTCTATCTCTCTCTCTCACTCTCTCTCTCTCTCTCCCTCACCATCTCTCTCGTTCACTCTCTGTCTCTCCCGCTCCTCTCTCACCATCTCTCTCTTTCTCTCTCTGTCTCTCCCTCTCCTCTCTCACCATCTCTCTCTTTCTCTCTTTGTCTATTCCTCTTCTCTCTCACCATCTCTCTCTTTCTCTCTCTCTCTCCCTCCCTCTCCACTCTCACTATCTCTCTCTTTCTCTCTCTGTCTCTCCCTCTCCTCTCACTCTCTCTCTCCATCTCTTCTCTCACTCTCTCTCTCCCTCTCCTCTCTCTCTCTCCCTCTCCTCTCTCACCATCTCTCTCTTTCTCTCTCTGTCTCTCTCTGTCCCTCTCTGTCTCTCCCTCTCCTCTCTCACCATCTCTCTCTTTCTCTCTCTGTCTCTCACTCTCCTCTTTCACCATCTCTCTCTTTCTCTCTCTGTCTCTCCCTCTCCACTCTCACTATCTCTCTCTTTCTCTTTTCCCTATGACAGCCTCCCTCTCTCCTCTTCCCTATGACAACCTCGCTCTCTCCTCTCTAACAGACAGTAGGCGTTAGCGGTGGGTGTCCGCTAGGTTGGGCGAGTAGATAAGAAAGTCCATTGATGTACCAGTCACTAAAAAGAACTGAACCAGACTTGAACCTACCTCAGAAATCATTATCCACTACAAGGTGGCACAGACAGTACAGTTATCTCCTCTCTCTCTCCCTCTCCCTAGCCTCTCCTCTCCTCTCCCCCTCTCCATAGCCTCTCCTCTCCTCTCTCTTATCTCTGCCTCTATCCTCTCTCTCTCCCTAGCCTCTCCTCTCCTCTCTCTTATCTCTGCCTCTATCCTCTCTCTCTCCTTCTCCTCTCCTCTCCTCTCTCTCATCTCTGCCTCTATCCTCTCTCTCTCCCTCTCCCTAGCCTCTCCTCTCCTCTCTCTCATCTCTGCCTCTATCCTCTCTCTCTCCCTCTCCCTAGCCTCTCCTCGCCTCTCTCTCATCTCTGCCTCTATCCTCTCTCTCTCCCTCTCCCTAGCCTCTCCTCGCCTCTCTCTCATCTCTGCCTCTATCCTCTCTCTCTCCCTCTCCCTAGCCTCTCCTCTCTCTCATCTCTGCCTCTATCCTCTCTCTCTCCCTCTCCTCTCCTCTCTCTCATCTCTGCCTCTATCCTCTCTCTCTCCCTCTCCCTAGCCTCTCCTCTCCTCTCCTCTCTCTCATCTCTGCCTCTATCCTCACTCTCTCTCCCTCTCATCTCCTCTCTCTCATCTCTGCCTCTATCCTCTCTCTCATCTCTGCCTCTTTCCTCTCTCTCTCCCTCTCCCTAGCCTCTCCTCTCCTCTCTCTCATCTCTGCCTCTATCCTCTCTCTCTCTCCCTCTCCCTAGCCTCTCATCTCCTCTCTCTCATCTCTGCCTCTATCCTCTCTCCTCTCCCTCTCCCTAGCCTCTCCTCTCCTCTCTCTCATCTCTGCCTCTATGCTCATACTCTCCCTCTTTCTCCTCTCCCCCTTCTCTCTCTCTTCCATGTCCTCTTCCCCTTCTCTTCAATAAAAACAACTTCATCTTCACTAACAGTTGTAAAATATATTTTCCCTTGAGACTCATGGAAACAACATAACTTATAGCTAAGACTTGATACACGCATCACAATATATATCCCAATTAGTTGAACAAAACTTGCTTTTTGTTCAGGTCAATGGAATGAATATGGTCTATTTAAGAAATAAGAGAAGGTTTGGTATATTGACAATATACCACGGCTAAGGGCTGTTCTTGGGCAAGACGCAAAGCGGAGTACCTGCGGAGTACCTGGATGCAGACCTTAGTAGTGGTATATTGGCCATACATCACAAATCCCTGAGATGCCTTATTGCTATTATAAACTGGTTAACAATATAATTAGAACTGTAAAAATAAGTGTTTTGTCATACACGTGGTACACGGTCTGATATACCACGGCTTTCAGCGAATCCGCATTCAGGGTTCTCTGGGGGACACAATACACACCCACACACGCATGCACACACACCCACATCCACCCACCCCGGCATGGGACCTCGAAGGAGAGAGGAGTGGTTGATTACCAAACTGACAGCGGTGTTGACACAACCTTCTGCTAGAAGACGACATTGTGAAGACGAGATGAAGATGTGGCGTGGGGACAGACTGACAGATAGTGTGAACCTCATATCATTTTTGAGGCTCTGCATCTGTGCATATAGCTCTTTCATTCCCTCTCTCACCTAGGCTATATGGGTCTCTTCAGGTGCTACATAATCAGGATTTTATAAAGGCTTTTGGTTGAGTGACATCTCCTTTGTTCTGCAGTAGGGTAGGAACATGACTCCCTCTCTTTTCTTTCTCTCACCTAGGTCTTCTTGGAGGTTCACATCTTCAGGAGTTTTGTCAGTTGGATTGTTATCAAAGTGTAGAATTGAAGTTCTAAACTTTCATGTCTTGTACTGAGACTTTGGTTGTGTGACATCCTCTTTGTTCAGAGCAAAGGCAATGAACAAGGATCAATATGTCATCGAGATAGTTTGTACCATGCTTCAGTTACTATCTTTGTCCTGTGTCCTGTGTCCTGTGCTGTCGTCCCTGGAGTGTAAGCTGGCTTCCTATATCTACTCACATTCCTTGTCTGTCACTTTATATTTATCAATTGATTATAATTAGAGGTGACAGTGAACCTTGCAACCCAGCCGTTTGTTCATTATTTCCACGGTGCGACTGAATGGTAAGCCGAGACTTGTATTGACACTTTCTAAATGTTTAATTAGGAGGAGATCGATTACATTTGATCTAATGAGGGATGATTGATTGGTGCATACACATTATAAGAGGAGCTTCAACCTGTCGTTGATGCCAGGAGAATAGGATGCATACTATGACAACCCACACTACTTAGAGATTGATCCCCTTACAGGTAGTGAACAAGGTAGTATATTACACTACTAATAAAGACTGCAGACATGTCTGAGATTTTTTACATTTATTTCCTCGTCCTTGTTCACTTCTATTCCCTCATGGTCTCTACTGAGGGCAGGTTGATAGAGGATTGTCTACAGGTCTCTACTGAGGGCAGGTTGATAGAGGATTGTCTACAGGTCTCTGGTGAGGGCAGGTTGATAGAGGATTCCTATAGATATAAAGGATCTATAGAGGAGGACTCTAGCTGAGGGTTGAACGCTACAGAACGACATGCTGCATAGTCAGAACAGTATCCTAACAACTAAGACCAACAGCAGACTCCAACCCTACAGCGATTCACCACATTGTACTACAGAACATGTTCTTTCTCTTGGAGCTGTGGTTCTACCTCTTCACTAGCTGAGGCAGGACCTTGGAGAGAAAAGCAATTTGCTGACACTTTTTTCTCCATGGTGCGGCTACAACGTGTACATTCCTGTGTGCTGGACAGTTTTCTATCTCCCCAGCACAGAGGTGGAGAGGGAGCATGGTTTACACTGCTAGGAGAACAGATGGGCTGACAGCTCCGTATGCCTGCTGCGCAAATGCAAGACAACACTAAGGGAGTGTACGTTGTTTATAATAAGGGTTACCTGGAGAAAATCGTACCTCTAAATAAAAATGGATGGCCCTACCTTGAGCAAAATATATTTGAAATCTCCTGACTGCCCCAAAAAAACAAGTGACCCTCCCCTATATCCAAAATAATAATGAAAACATAAAGTGGAGAGCAGAGAACATGCCTACCATTTTCCCTCACTTCTAGGACAGACCAGAGCCTTAGATATGACGTTTTAGAATATTTTCTTTGTCCTGTAAGCATTAGATGGCAATGTAGACATTTTGATAGGGGGCAGTGCTGCAGGTCAGAAGGTTGTGGTTTCACAGACCACCATGGACAATCCTATATACTGTAATCAAGGCATTGCATGAATCTACCATCGTATTTGCGGGTACGAGAAAAAGTCGCCTTTTATAAACGCATTTCATACAATTCTACATCTTTTTACATGACTGGAGATTACCAAAATTACCAAAATTACAGGCTAAGAATGGATAGAGAGATAGGCCTATGTGTTCATCTTATCATAGGCCTATATCTCCAATGCCAAATCAGTGTGTCTTGTTTGGCAAAACTGTCCCTGTTGACAAATAATAACATCAGAGACATCATTACCAATCTAAGCAAGGTACTTTCAAAAGTTCGACCTACTTTACCACCCTAGACAGAGTAAGCCTACCTATGCAGAACATTTTAAGCTTCCCCCGCTGCCAGTTTTCTTCCGTGACTTAACCCAACGAGAGAAGGTCACCACTGGACACACACTCGTTGAATCAACGTTGCTTACACGTCTTTTCAATGAAATGACATTGAACCAAGATGGAATAGATGTTGAATTGATGTCTGTTCTCAGTGATGTCTGTTCCCAGTGATGTCTGTTCCCAGTGATGTCTGTTCCCAGTGATATCTGTTCCCAGTGATGTCTGTTCTCAGTGATGTCTGTTCCCAGTGATGTCTGTTCCCAGTGATGTCTGTTCCCAGTGATGTCTGTTCTCAGTGATGTCTGTTCCCAGTGATGTCTGTTCCCAGTGATGTCTGTTCCCAGTGATGTCTGTTCTCAGTGATGTCTGTTCCCAGTGATGTCTGTTCCCAGTGATGTCTGTTCCCAGTGATGTCTGTTCTCAGTGATGTCTGTTCTCAGTGATGTCTGTTCCCAGTGATGTCTGTTCTCAGTGATGTCTGGTCTCAGTGATGTCTGTTCCCAGTGATGTCTGTTCCCAGTGATGTCTGTTCCCAGTGATGTCTGTTCTCAGTGATGTCTGGTCTCAGTGATGTCTGTTCTCAGTGATGTCTGTTCCCAGTGATGTCTGTTCCCAGTGATGTCTGTTCCCAGTGATGTCTGTTCCCAGTGATGTCTGTTCTCAGTGATGTCTGGTCTCAGTGATGTCTGTTCTCAGTGATGTCTGTTCCCAGTGATGTCTGTTCCCAGTGATGTCTGTTCCCAGTGATGTCTGTTCTCAGTGATGTCTGGTCTCAGTGATGTCTGTTCCCAGTGGGTCACACGTGTTCCCCTAAAAGCTGTTTGGGTTTACCACATCTTCTATATTACAGAATTGACTGCGACAGAATTAGATTACTTCCCAGGCAAAGTAAATGTTTTGTCTTCTTGGCTATAGAGGTTTGTAGCTCAGGCTATGAATGTCATAGAAATTAAACAAAAACATCCTTATATGCATCAGAATCATGTCTTTCCCATGTATTTTACAGCTTGTTTTAGCATAAAGCATCGCTGAACGAAGCGCCATTATAGATCACTTTATATAATCAGATCAGTTTTATTTTCTTTAAAATCTTAATGTTAATAAAAAAGTTATAACTGGTGTTTAAATTCATGTCAGCTTACTAATACCCATCAAACTGTGCATTTCTGGAGAACCTTTTTAGGTAGTGCAGTTTAAGTTTAAGTGTGCTTTTTGCCATTTTCTTTAACAAAAGGTAGGGCTATGGCATATTTTCACATACCCCCTGAATTTGAGTCCTGGTTTTAACTTAACACACCAAGCAGTTCACTGACATGACACGGAGGTAAGCTATTGGGGGGAGGTAAGCTATTGGGGGGAGGTAAGCTATTGGGGGGAGGTAAGCATGGTGGGTGGAGGAATTGGCCGTCAAATCTATGGATAGCAGCCTACATCCTAATTTGGTCTGTCAAACAGGAAGGCCTACCTCTTATTTCTTAAATAGGAAGATATAGGCTCCAACACAAAGCCCTCTTGTTGTTAGTAAAGTCTAATTAAAAATGAAGACGGCTGAAATGAATTAGTCCTACTCGAATTTGCCTACTTTCAGCTGCCGCTTCAAGTTTCAGCACCCCATGTAAGTTACTTGAATCTGTCTTTTTGTGAGGTCATTAACTCTGAAAAAATAGCTTCATTATGGGCAAAGGACATATTTTTTTATTAAAATAAATGATGGATCATTTGATTGAGACCACACTAATAGCTTATAGGCGCACTTGACAAATTGCGTGCCCAGCGGAGAATCAGAGATGAGGGGCAGCATCGGGAACACATCAATATATAACCTAATAAGCCACTCATTTTAAAAAACTCAGAAATCAAGAAATGTCATCAATTGCAAATTACATGACCCACCCCTGGACTAGATACAAAATAAAATACTAAACCCTCCCACTGACTGAAATGTAAAAAGCATGGTCCACCCCCATGTTCCTCCATGTCCCCATTCTGTACATTTCCAACCATCCCTAACAAGATCCCATGTGGATAATGGCTAGTCTTGATGGTTGGTGTGAATTCAAACACCCTATATTTTATTAAAGGGATACTTCGGGATTTTGGCAATAATGCCCTTTATCTACTTCCCCGGATTCAGATGAACTCGTGGATCCCATTTTCATGTCTCTGCGTGCAGTTTGAATTCCAGTCATTTTAGATAAACGGCAGTCAGCATTGGCTTGCAAAACTACCTCTAACTTCCGTCATACTGGACGTAGAGACATAAAAATGGTATCCACAAGTTTATCTGACTCTGGGGAAGTAGATATTGCCAAAATACTGAACTATCCCTTTAATCTATATTTCCCCATAAACATGAAAGCAGATTGTCATCAACAAAACAAGTTGAGGTTTGGAGGTGATGGATATGTGGTCTGCATCCCACATGGCAGCCTATTCCATATTTAGTGCACTACTTTTGACCAGGGCCCATAGGGAAACTCATAGGGCTCTGGTCAAAAGTAGTGCACTATATAGGGGATAGAATGCCATTTGGGATACATCCTTGGTGTAAAGGCAAGGGAGCTGGAACTGATGGGTGGAATAATTAATGAACTGAAATAGACTGTGCATTAGAGCCGGGACTGAGCAGGGACTGGGATGTTAATTGACTATGATACTTGGGCTGGTGCCTCTCAGCCTCAGGGCCCTCTCTTCTCACCATGTTTTGCTCTGTCTCTAATCGCTCTCACTCCTCGATTTTCTCTTTCTCCCTTTTAAACTTTCGCTCTCGTTCTCTCTCTTTCGCTCTCTCTCTCTCTTTCTCTCCCTGTTATTATCCCCCTTTTCCTCTCATCACTCCTTTATTCTTTGTTCTTTGCTCTTTCCTGATCTGATTCTTTCCTTCCTCCCACTCAGTCATTTTCCTTTCTTCCTTCCTATTTTTCCTTATTTGTGTTATATTCCATTTCTTCTCTCCTCTTCCTCCTTGTCTCTCTTTCCTGTTTAGGAAGTGAAAACAACATAGGAAGATAGTCGATATTCTGTCTTTCATGTTCAAAAACACACCCACCCACCACACACACACATACACACACACATTTATCTTGCCATCTTCTCTTGGTACATACTATCACCTGCTTAGCATCCCCTCCATAATTCATGGTCTTAAATAGATGACCTAGGCATCTCTGGAGCAAGCGTTGAGTAGAAAGGGTATGTACTTTGATAAATACGCAAACAAACAAGGTCACAAAAGAAAATAAGCTTGTTCCAGCACTTTCTCTTTCCTCTACTTTATATCCCCATTTCCTTACAGATGTAGGATTTTAATTTGAACCAGTTTGCTGCAAGCAGGAAAATATTCCTGCAGCAACAAGAAATGCCAATTATTATGTGGATTATAATGAATGGACATTTTTGTAGCGGGAGATATATTTTTCATGAGGGAAGTCTGAAATTGAAAAGTGGAAATTACAAACTTCAGAAGCCTAGAGGGAGTAACTGTACAGTACCATAGAGGCACTGCATACGTTAGAGGAAAAACAAAAAGAAATGGAGAAACTTATTCAAGAAAGATCAAGTGTAGTATATTATAAAAATACAGTGAACTGGATGGAACATGATTCACCAAACAATATTTTGAAAGAGGACGCAAAGTACTTTAAGCATATGATTTCATTTCAGTCTCTTCCATCTCCACTAACCGAAGTTAATTGTAAGGATTTTTTTCAGAGTAATAATGTAAAATGAACAGCTGCACAGAAATACTCATGAGAAGGCCAAATTACAGAGGAGAAACTTTAACTTAAGTCCGGGAAAACTCCAGGGCTGGATGGCATACCAGTTGAGGTATACCAAACCTTTTGTGATGTACTGAGAGGACTGTTATTAGCATGTTTTAACCACTCCTATAAAAATGGTAGATTAGCAGATACTCAACAAGGTATGATTTCATTATTACTGAAACAGGACCCAAGTGGTAAATATAAAGATTTAGTCCATTTAAATAAATTGGACACGCCTTACGCCTCAGTGTTGTAATGAAAACATTCTAGCAAAATGCACAGCACACAGAATTAAAAAGGTATTGTCGGATATTATTCATCCTAATCAGAACGTTTTTTTACAAGGAAGATACATTGGAGATAATATAACACAAGTACTGGAAACAATAGGACACTATGAAAAATCTAGGAAACCAGGTCAGGTATTCATAGCATAACTTTGAAAAGGCTTTTGATAAAGTATGCTTGGAATATTTCAATTTTGGAGAATCCCTTATACAATGGGTTAACGTTATGTATAGTAACCCTAGCTGTAAAATAGTAAATAATGGCTACTTCTCAGAAAGTGTTAAACTGTCAAGAAGAGTAAAACAAGGTTGTCCACTATCGGCATATCTATCTATTATGGCTATCGAAATGTTAGCTATTAAAATCAGATCCAACAATAAGATCAAGGGCCTAGAAATCCAGGGCTTAAAAACAAAGGTGCCATTGTACGCTGACGAATCATGTTTTCTTTTAAACCCACAATCTGGATCCCTCCACAGCTTCATAGAGGATCTAGATCCTTTTTTAACCTCTCTGGATTATAACCAAATTATGATAAGAGTACTATATTACATATTGGATCACTAAAAAATACTACTTTTACATTACCATGTAGTTTACCAATAAAATGCTCTGATGGTGAAGTGGACATACTGGGTATACATATCCCAAAGGAAAGAAATTATCTCAATACATTTTAATAGAAAGATTGCAAAAATATATAAGCTCTTGCTACCGTAGAAAGGAAAATACATGTCTATTTGTGGAAAAATCACCCAACTCTTTAGTCATATCCCAGTTTACCAATTTGCTTCTGGGCTTGCCAATACCTAGCGACTTGTTTTGTAAATTATATCAGCAAAAAACAGCTAGCCAGACAAAATTATATAATTTATATTTACATTAACCTTTATTTAACTAGGTAAGTCAGTTAAGAACAAATTCTTATTTACAATGATGGCCTACCCCGGCTAAACCCAGACAACGCTGGCCCAATTGTGTGGCGCAATATGGGACTCCCAATCACGGCCAGATGTGATACAGCCTGTATTTGAACCAGGGACTGTTGTGACACCTCTTGCAGTGCCTTAGACCGCTGCGCCACTCGGGAGCCCTAAATATAAATTCGGAGGGCAGAAATAATTAAATATTAAAGCATTAGACCTCCAGTCATACAAAAGTCATACATAAATCTGAACTGGTTCTCTAGCAGATTAGTAAGAATGTTTCACTCCATGTTCAAGAAAGGCATTTTCCCCTTAATTCAGATTACCACCTTTCACTTTCGGTCATTTGAAAATGAAATGATCGCCAAAATATCACAATTTATTATGCAAGCCATAGAAATTTGGTTGCAATTTCAGTTTAATCCACCAGAAAAGACAGAACAAATATTACAACAAATTTTAGGGTTAAACTCAAATATACCAATTCATTTAAAAAAATACATTAAAAAAAATAAACTGTATAATCTTTGTAAATTATATCATAAATAGGACTGGTGGAGTTATGTCACACATACAGCTAATACAAATATATGGAAATGTCCAGTCTACTCAAAATTACAACCAACTAATTGCAGCATTACTGAGGCAAGTGGATGGGGGAGAAAGTAAGGAACTTGTCTGTCGGCCCTGCACTAAAGACCAAAATTGTCTCAAGAAAATTGTGATAAATCAAAAAGTATACCAGTTTCATTTACAGACCAAATAATTGGCAGCTGTGCCATATAGATGGCAACATAGTTCCATGGCACAAGGTTTTTAAACTGATACACAAAACACCGCTGGATTCAAAACTTAGAGTTTTTCAATTTAACTTATTAGAACCAATAGAATGTTATACAGTGGGGAGAACAAGTATTTGATACACTGCCGATTTTGCAGGTTTTCCTACTTACAAAGCATGTAGAGGTCTGTCATTTTTATCATAGGTACACTTCAACTGTGAGAGACGGAATCTAAAACAAAAATCCAGAAATTTACATTGTATGATTTTTAAGTAATTAATTTGCATTTTATTGCATGACATAAGTATTTGATCACCTACCAACCAGTAAGAATTCCGGCTCTCACAGACCTGTTAGGTTTTCTTTAAGAAGCCCTCCTGTTCTCCACTCATTACCTGTATTAACTGCACCTGTTTGAACTCGTTACCTGTATAAAAGACACCTGTCCACACACTCAATCAAACAGACTCCAACCTCTCCACAATGGCCAAGACCAGAGAGCTGTGTAAGGACATCAGGGATAAAATTGTAGACCTGCACAAGGCTGGGATGGGCTACAGGACAATAGGCAAGCAGCTTGGTGAGAAGGCAACAACTGTTGGCGCAATTATTAGAAAATGGAAGAAGTTCAAGATGACGGTCAATCACCCTCGGCCTGGGGCTCCATGCAAGATCTCACCTCGTGGGGCATCAATGATCATGAGGAAGGTGAGGGATCAGCCCAGAACTACACAGCAGTACCTGGTCAATGACCTGAAGAGAGCTGGGACCACAGTCTCAAAGAAAACCATTAGTAACACACTACGCCGTCATGGATTAAAATCCTGCAGCGCACGCAAGGTCCCCCTGCTCAAGCCAGCGCATGTCCAGGCCCATCTGAAGTTTGCCAATGACCATCTGGATGATCCAGAGGAGGGATGGGAGAAGGTCATGTGGTCTGATGAGACAAAAATAGAGCTTTTTGGTCTAAACTCCACTCGCCATGTTTGGAGGAAGAAGAAGGATGAGTACAACCCCAAGAACACCATCCCAACCGTGAAGCATGGAGGTGGAAACATAATTTTTTGGGGATGCTTTTCTGCAAAGGGGACAGGATGACTGCACCGTATTGAGGGGAGGATGGATGGGGCCATGTATCACGAGACCTTGGCCAACAACCTCCTTCCCTCAGTAAGAGCATTGAAGATGGGTCGTGGCTGGGTCTTCCAGCATGACAACGACCTGAAAGACACAGCCAGGGCAACTAAGGAGTGACTCCGTAAGAAGCATCTCAAGGTCCTGGAGTGGCCTAGCCAGTCTCCAGACCTGAACCCAATAGAAAATCTTTGGAGGGAGCTGAAAGTCCGTATTGCCCAGCGACAGCCCCGAAACCTGAAGGATCTGGAGAAGGTCTGTATGGAGGAGTGGGCCAAAATCCCTGCTGCAGTGTGTGCAAACCTGGTCAAGAACTACAGGAAACGTATGATCTCTGTAATTGCAAACAAAGGTTTCTGTACCAAATATTAAGTTCTGCTTTTCTGATGTATCAAATACTTATGTCATTCAATAAAATGCAAATTAATTACTTACAAATCATACAATGTGATTTTCTGGATTTTTGTTTTAGATTCTGTCTCTCACAGTTGAAGTGTACCTATGATACAAATTACAGACCTCTACATGCTTTGTAAGTAGGAAAACCTGCAAAATCAGCAGTGTATCAAATACTTGTTCTCCCCACTGTACATATGGGGGATACAACCATCCCAGCTCTGCAGATGATGCTTTGAAGAGAGTTGGTTATGTTCATATGTAGCTTGTTTTTGTTCGCACGTTCAGGAATGGCTGAAGAACTGCAACATTTACCTGAAGCTAACATTTACATGGAGCTAACTCTCTCAAATAGCACTGCTGGGTGATTTAAAAAGTCATAGTCAATCGATCAATAATATAATAATACTCTTAGCAAAATTGTTTATCTTTAATTTACAATACGTAGAATCTATGAGAATAGAAAGGTTCAGAACATTTGTGGAACATCACAGCACAGTTAAAAAATATATGCAAATAGAAATCAAAAATGGATGGGAGCGGTTGAGTTGAGCTGAAGAATGGGATATATGGGTTGGGATATATTGTGTCCGTAAAATGTGTATAGTATGTATAAGATGGAAGTAGAAGCCTAAGTGTTGTTGTCCATTAGTTTACTCCTATTAGGGGAGGTATGGTTGGGTTAGTGGAAAATAATAAAGGAAAATATACAATTTAAAAAATATATACAGTGGGGAGAACAAGTATTTGATACACTGCCGATTTTGCAGGTTTTCCTACTTACAAAGCATGTAGAGGTCTGTAATTTTTATCATAGGTACACTTCAACTATGAGAGACGGAATCTAAAACAAAAATCCAGAAAATCACATTGTATGATTTTTAAGTAATTAATTTGCATTTTATTGCATGACATAAGTATTTGATACATCAGAAAAGCAGAACTTAATATTTGGTACAGAAACCTTTGTTTGCAATTACAGAGATCATACGTTTCCTGTAGTTCTTGACTAGGTTTGCACACACTGCAGCAGGGATTTTGGCCCACTCCTCCCTACAGATCTTCTCCAGATCCTTCAGGTTTCGGGGCTGTCGCTGGGCAATACGGACTTTCAGCTCCCTCCAAAGATTTTCTATTGGGTTCAGGTCTGGAGACTGGCTAGGCCACTCCAGGACCTTGAGATGCTTCTTACGGAGCCACTCCTTAGTTGCCATGGCTGTGTGCTTTGTGTCGTTGTCATGCTGGAAGACCCAGCCACGACCCATCTTCAATGCTCTTACTGAGGGAAGGAGGTTGTTGGCCAAGGTCTCGCGATACATGGCCCCATCCATCCTCCCCTCAATACGGTGCAGTCGTCCTGTCCCCTTTGCAGAAAAGCATCCCCAAAGAATGATGTTTCCACCTCCATGCTTCACGGTTGGGATGGTGTTCTTGGGGTTGTACTCATACTTCTTCTTCCTCCAAACACGGCGAGTGGAGTTAGACCAAAAAGCTCTATTTTTGTCTCATCAGACCACATGACCTTCTCCCATTCCTCCTCTGGATCATCCAGATGGTCATTGGCAAACTTCAGACAGGCCTGGACATGCACTGGCTTAAGCAGGGGGACCTTGCGTGCGCTGCAGGATTTTAATCCATGACGGCGTAGTGTGTTACTAATGGTTTTCTTTGAGACTGTGGTCCCAGCTCTCTTCAGGTCATTGACCAGGTCCTGCCGTGTAGTTCTGGGCTGATCCCTCACCTTCCTCATGATCATTGATGCCCCACGAGGTGAAATCTTGCATGGAGCCCCAGACCGAGGGTGATTGACCGTCATCTTGAACTTCTTCCATTTTCTAATAATTGCGCCAACAGTTGTTTCCTTCTCACCAAGCTGCTTGCCTATTGTCCTGTAGCCCATCCCAGCCTTGTGCAGGTCTACAATTTTATCCCTGATGTCCTTACACAGCTCTCTGGTCTTGGCCATTGTGGAGAGGTTGGAATCTGTTTGATTGTGTGTGGACAGGTGTCTTTTATACAGGTAACGAGTTCAAACAGGTGCAGTTAATACAGGTAATGAGTGGAGAACAGGAGGGCTTCTTAAAGAAAAACTAACAGGTCTGTGAGAGCCGGAATTCTTACTGGTTGGTAGGTGATCAAATACTTATGTCATGCAATAAAATGCAAATTAATTATTTAAAAATCATACAATGTGATTTTCTGGATTTTTGTTTTAGATTCCGTCTCTCACAGTTGAAGTGTACCTATGATAAAAAATTACAGACCTCTACATGCTTTGTAAGTAGGAAAACCTGCAAAATCGGCAGTGTATCAAATACTTGTTCTCCCCACTGTATATATGTTTTATATATATTTACAAAATATATATGGGGATTGGAAATGATGCAGACAATTACGTTGATGGGAGCCATAATCTATATGCAATATTGAAGCTGATCTACCCTAAAAAAATACTTCATAAGCTTTTTTAAACCTCAAATACACAACAAGTTTAAAATGTCCTGCATTTCGTGCCCAATATAAATTAATGGTAAATAATGTATTGTGTCGTTTTGGAATCAGACGCAAAAATGTGCTACTCCCCCCCAAAATGCTAACCTCCCCTGTTATTGTAATGGTGAAAGGTTAGCATGTCTTGGGGGTATAATATTTTTGTGTGTTTGTAACTTTCTCACTCGTCATTATTCACAATGAATTCAGAATTGTACCTAATAATGGTAGCATCTACATTGATGTAGAAGTGTTTAGAAATTATATTCTTATTTACAATAAAAGTAACTCCAAAATGACACAACATTATTTGGCATTAATTTCTACTGGGCACAATAGAAATGAAACACAATCAAAACAAACAGCAAATGCATCAAACACATTTGTAGAGTTACAAGCTTGATGTAGCCATTGAATATGCGTGCTCTGAATATGGGAACAAATACTTAACTTTTACTACTTTAATAAACATTTAAGTGAATTTGTCACAATACTTCTGCTCCCCTAAAATGGAGAGACTATGTACAAAAAGTGTTGTACTTTCTAAACAGTAGGGCTGGGTGATATGACGATATATATCATGTGATGATAGAAAAACGTCTATCGTTTCATTTATGCTCTATCGTTTATTTTGTTGTGTCGCAAATCACACTCTTTACGGCAATATTTTTTGTCAATTGGACGACGCTTTGCGTTCTTCTCTCCACGTGCCGTGTGGAAGTAAATTTGCAACACAAACAAACATGGAGGAGAGTGAAAGTGACACAGAGCACGGAGACACGGAACTCGTACCTAAAAGAGGGGCTACTTCGGTCGTATGGACGTGGTTTGGGTATGAAAAGTGGAACACGGGCCAGAAAACCGTCCTCTGCAAAATATGTCCCGACAACAGGCTCAAACACCACTAACCTCTTTTACCACCTACGCAATAATCATGTGAAAC
>NC_092092.1:19331968-19339468 GCF_045679555.1 Salvelinus alpinus | reverse complement strand
ACCTACCTACCTATTACCTCAACTACCTCGACTAACCTGGACCCCCAAACATTGTATACCCTGTATATAGCTTTGCTACTGTTATTTTATTGTGTTAAAATGTTTTTATTTAGTCAATATTTTCTTAAATCTCTTATTACCTTAAACTGTATTGTTGGCTAAGGGTTTGTAACACAACACCTGTTGTATTCGGCACATGTGACAAATAACATTTGACTTGATCAAATTCTCTTTTTCCATCTCCCTGATACTCCACACACACCTTCACACACACCATGATTACCTTGTGTCCACACACCAACACTCAGGGAGGACAGCAGTAACAGAATGTCTGTATTTATTGCTGTCTGGACAGGTTTGTGTCTTGCTGTGGGGCTTTAGAGACTTCTACCCCAGCTGCTCCCTCCATAACACCACTACAGTGCTATCTGCTATGGCCCCAGCTGCCCCCTCCATAACACCACTACAGTGCTATCTGCTATGGCCCCAGCTGCCCCTCCATAACACCACTACAGTGCTATCTGCTATGGCCCCAGCTGCCCCTCCATAACACCACTACAGTGCTATCTGCTATGACCCCAGCTGCCCCCTCCATAACACCACTACAGTGCTATCTGCTATGA
The DNA here is from genome assembly GCF_045679555.1 of Salvelinus alpinus. Classification (NCBI taxonomy): domain Eukaryota; kingdom Metazoa; phylum Chordata; class Actinopteri; order Salmoniformes; family Salmonidae; genus Salvelinus; species Salvelinus alpinus. The sequence goes on along the minus strand of NC_092092.1, from coordinate 19,338,845 downwards.
CCCCAGCTACCCCCTCCATAACACCACTACAGTGCTATCTGCTATGGCCCCAGCTGCCCCCTCCATAACACCACTACAGTGCTATCTGCTATGGCCCCAGCTGGCCCCTCCATAACACCACTACAGTGCTATCTGCTATGACCCCAGCTGCCCCCTCCATAACACCACTACAGTGCTATCTGCTATGACCCCAGCTGCCCCCTCCATAACACCACTACAGTGCTATCTGCTATGACCCCAGCTGCCCCCTCCATAACACCACTACAGTGCTATCTGCTATGACCCCAGCTGCTCCCTCCATAACACCACTACAGTGCTATCTGCTATGGCCCCAGCTGCCCCTCCATAACACCACTACAGTGCTATCTGCTATGGCCCCAGCTGCCCCTCCATAACACCACTACAGTGCTATCTGCTATGGCCCCAGCTGCCCCTCCATAACACCACTACAGTGCTATCTGCTATGGCCCCAGCTGCCCCTCCATAACACCACTACAGTGCTATCTGCTATGGCCCCAGCTGCCCCCTCCATAACACCACTACAGTGCTATCTGCTATGACCCCAGCTGCCCCTCCATAACACCACTACAGTGCTATCTGCTATGGCCCCAGCTACCCCTCCATAACACCACTACAGTGCTATCTGCTATGGCCCCAGCTGCCCCCTCCATAACACCACTACAGTGCTATCTGCTATGACCCCAGCTACCCCCTCCATAACACCACTACAGTGCTATCTGCTATGGCCCCAGCTACCCCTCCATAACACCACTACAGTGCTATCTGCTATGACCCCAGCTGCCCCTCCATAACACCACTACAGTGCTATCTGCTATGGCCCCAGCTGCCCCTCCATAACACCACTACAGTGCTATCTGCTATGGCCCCAGCTGCCCCTCCATAACACCACTACAGTGCTATCTGCTATGACCCCAGCTGCCCCCTCCATAACACCACTACAGTGCTATCTGCTATGGCCCCAGCTGCCCCTCCATAACACCACTACAGTGCTATCTGCTATGACCCCAGCTGCTCCCTCCATAACACCACTACAGTGCTATCTGCTATGACCCCAGCTGCCCCCTCCATAACACCACTACAGTGCTATCTGCTATGGCCCCAGCTGCCCCTCCATAACACCACTACAGTGCTATCTGCTATGACCCCAGCTGCTCCCTCCATAACACCACTACAGTGCTATCTGCTATGGCCCCATCTACCCCCTCCATAACACCACTACAGTGCTATCTGCTATGACCCCAGCTGCCCCCTCCATAACACCACTACAGTGCTATCTGCTATGACCCCAGCTGCTCCCTCCATAACACCACTACAGTGCTATCTGCTATGGCCCCAGCTACCCCCTCCATAACACCACTACAGTGCTATCTGCTATGACCCCAGCTGCTCCCTCCATAACACCACTACAGTGCTATCTGCTATGACCCCAGCTGGCCCCTCCATAACACCACTACAGTGCTATCTGCTATGGCCCCAGCTGCCCCTCCATAACACCACTACAGTGCTATCTGCTATGGCCCCAGCTGCTCCCTCCATAACACCACTACAGTGCTATCTGCTATGGCCCCAGCTGGCCTCAGCACGGAACACTCAATGCTGCACATGCTGGAACACGGAACAGGCAACTACGGAAGTACAGAACTCGACAGACACTGGGGAGATTCTAAAGAGAGAAGGCTTTGTAAAGGATCAAAACGCAAAACCCAAGTACAGGCTTTTGTGCCATGAGATAGGACAGATTGTTATATGTGCATAGACCAGGCACTTACAGATTGTCTGTTTAATGCCACTGTCTTCTAAATAAGTTTTCTTCACAGCAATAGTGTAAATCAGCTCTGATACTGACGTGACATTGTAAAGGCTCTGATACTGACTTAGACTTGATTCATTCTTGCTCACAGTTTACAGCAAAACTGAAAAAATCATAAAAAGATTCAAGGTTTGATATTCATTTAACATACAGATTTTTAAGGAATTTGATACGCATTTAAGATACAGATTGGGATCCATTTTGTGTCCTTGCCTTAGGCTACGTGAGTCCTCACAGACCTCCCAGTTCTGCCTTAGTAGCCCCAAATACCTCTAGATACACCATCTGTCTTTTATGCACTTTCTACAGCAAAGCCCAAAACAACTCTTTCTAGCTTTCAGATGATGAGAAAAAGAGAGGCTGGGAGAGAGAGGCTGAGAGAGAGAGGCTGACAGATAGAGACTGAGAGAGAGAGAGGCTGAGAGAGAGAGACTGAGAGAGAGAGGCTGACAGATAGAGACTGAGAGAGAGAGAGGCTGAGAGAGAGAGACTGAGAGAGAGAGACTGAGAGATAGAGGCTGAGAGAGAGGCTGAGAGAGAGAGACAGAGAGGCTGGGAGAGAGAGAGAGAAAGAGACTGAGAGAGAGAGAGGCTGAGAGAGAGAGAGGCTGATAGAGAGAAAGTCTGAGAGAGAGAGATGCTGAGAGAGAGAGACTGAGAGAGAAAATGCTGAGAGAGAGACTGAGAGAGAGAGGATGAGAGAGAGAGAGGCTGAGCGAGAGAGGCTGAGCGAGAGGCTGAGAGACACTGAGAGAGAGAGGCTGAGAGAGAGAGGCTGAGAGAGAGAGGGAGAGAGAGAGAGGCTGAGCGAGAGCAGGAGAGGGAGGCTGAGAGAGAGGCTGAGAGAGAGAAAGAGTGAGCGAGAGAGACTGAGAGAGAGAGAGGATGAGAGAGAGAGAGAGAGAGGCTGAGAGAGAGGCTGATAGAGAGCAAGGCTGAGAGAGAGAGAGGCTGAGAGAGAGAGGCTGGGAGAGAGAGGCTGAGAGAGAGGGGAGAGAGAGAGGCTGAGGGAGAGAGAGGCTGAGAGAGAGATGCTGAGAGAGGCTGAGAGAGAGAGGGAGAGAGAGATAAAGAGAGAATGTGAGCAAAAGCAAGTGATATAATCTGTGTTCCGGGTGCAGTAAAACTGCCTGTCAGTGAAAAGGTATAATAATAATAGTCTCTCTCTGCCTCTGTTCTCTCCCTCTGCTCTCTGACTAACCCAGGGTGTATTGGGAGCCCTGTTGGACCACAAGACATGGACGTGCCGTGTAAGGTTTTCCCTATGATGAACACACACACACACACTTTGATGTGTATCATTCTGACAGGACAATATAAGCACCAGGTTAGTCCCGGGGTTGTCCCTCTAATCTTTCTTAGTCTGTTTCCTTTGTTCTGTCTTCTGTATTCTCCTTTCCATCTCTCTCTCTCTCAATTTCAATTGAAGGGCTTTATTGACATGGGAAACATATGTTTACATTTCCAAAGCAAGTGAAATAGATAATAAACAAAAATGAACAGTAAACATTACACTCACAAACGTTCCAAAATAATGAAGACATTTCAAATGTCATATTATGGGCAAATAGTTAAAGTACAAAAGGGAAAATAAATCAACATAAATATGGGTTTTATTTACATTGGTGTTTGTTCTTCACTGGTTGCCCTTTTCTTGTGGTACTTGTGGTATTTCACCCAACAGATATGGGAGTTGATCTAAATTGGGTTTGTTTCAAATTATATGTGGGTCTGTGTAATCTGAGGGAAATGTGTGTCTCTAATATGGTCATACATTTGGCAGGAGGTTAGGAAGTGCAGCTCAGTTTCCACCTCATTTTGTGGGCAGTGTGCACATAGTCTTCTCTTGAGAGCCAGGTCTGCCTATGGCGGCCTTTTTCAATAGCAAGGCTATGCTCACTGAGTCTGTACATAGTCAAAGCTTTCCTTAAATTTAGGTGAGTCACCGTGGTCAGGTATTCTGCCACTGTGTACTCTCTGTTTAGGGCCAAATAGCATTCCAGTTTGCTCAGTTTTTTTGTTCATTCTTTCCAATGTGTCAAGTAATGATCTTTTTGATTTCTTATGATTTGGTTGGGTCTAACTGTGTTGCTGTCCTGGGGCTCTGTGGGGTCTGTTTGTGTTTGTGAACTGAGCCCCAGGACCAGCTTGCTTAGAGGACTCTCCTCCAGGTTAATCTCTCTGTAGGTGATGGCTTTGTTATGGAAGGTTTGGGATTAACTTCCTTTTAGGTGGTTGTAGAATATAAAAGGCACGATTCTAGATTTTGATAATTAGCGGGTATCGGCCTAATTCTGCTCTGCATGCATTATTTGGTGTTTTATGTTGTACACAGAGGATATTTGTGCAGCATTCTGCATGCAGAGTCTCAATTTGGTGTTTGTCCCATTTTGTGAATTCCCCAAGGCCCTGTGGAAAGAAATGTGTTTTTTGCCCTTTTAACCACACACTTGTTGTTTGTGTACATGTTTCCCACCAACAAACCTTTCCATAAATTTTTATAGCAGACCCTCATGCCAAATTGAGTCAAAAGCTTTTTTGAAATCAATAAAGCATGAGAAGATTTTGCCATGATTTTGGTTTGTTTCTTTACAATTAGGTTGTGCAGGGTGAGTATGTGGTCTGTCGTACTGTAATTTGGTGAAAAGCCAATTTGACATTTGCTCAGTACATTGTTTTCACTGAGGAAATATACGAGTCTGCTGTTAATGATAATGCAAAAGATTTTCCCAAGGTTGCTGTTGACGCATATCCCACGGTAGTTGTCCAATTTGATTCCACTTTTGGCCTCCACAATCACCCAACCTCAACTCAAATGAGATGGTTTGGGATGAGTTGGACCGCAGAGTGAAGGAAAAGCAGCCAACAAGTGCTCAGCATATGTGGGAACTCCTTCAAGACCGTTGGAAAAGCATTCCAGGTGAAGCTTGTTGAGAGAATGCCAAGAGTGTGCAAAGCTGTCATCAAGGCGAAGGCTTTGATTTGTTTAACACATTTTTTGCTTGCTACATGTTTCTATATTTGTTATTTCATAGTTTTGATGACTTCACTATTAAATAGTCAAAATAAAGAAAAACCGTTGAATGAGTAGGTGTTTCCAAACGTTTCACTGGTACAGTATATGTTATTGCTGTTCGTTCTTTGTTATAGGGCTAAAAATATTGGAAAGTTGGTTTATCTATACATCTTCGTTTTGGATAAATAACTCTTTGTGTTGTTATTTGTTTAGTGTTTTTCAATTTTCCCAGAAGTGGATAGAGTCTATGGATTCTTCAATTACATTGAGCTGATTTCTTACGTGCTGTTCCTTCTTTTTCCGTAGTGTATTTCTGTATTGTTTTAGTGATTCACCATAGTGAAGGCACAGGCTCAGGTTTTCTGGGTCTCTATGTTTTTGGTTGGATAGGTTTCTCAATTTCTTTCTTAGGTTTTTGCATTCTTCATCAAACCATTTGTCATTAATGTTAATTTTCTTAGGTTTTCTGCTTGACATTTTAAGATTTGATAGGGAAGCTGAGAGGTCAAATATACTGTTTAGGTTTTCTACTGCCAAATTTACACCTTCACTATTACAGTGAAACTTTTTGTCCAGGAAGTTGTCTAAAAGGGATTGAATTTGTTGTTGCCTAATTGTTTTTTTGTATGTTTCCACACTACTTTCCTTCCATCTACAGCATATCTTAATATTATTCAGTTCTTTTGGCTTTGATGCCTCATAATTGAGTATTGCCCTGTTCAAGTAGACTCTGATTTTGCTGTGATCTGATAGGGGTGTCAGTGGGCTGACTGTAAATGCTCTGAGAGACTCTGGGTTAAGGTCAGTGATAAAGTAGTCGGCAGTACTACTGCCAAGAGATGGGCTAGAGGTGTACCTACCACAGGAGTCCCCTCGAAGCCTACCATTGACTATGTACATATCCTCACTCTCTCTCTCTGCTCTCTCTGCTTGTTACCACTAGTGGTGTGTGTGTGCGCGTGTGTTTGTGTGTTTCTGTTATAGCCTTGTATCTGTGTATTACTGTTTGTATCAGCCAGGTCACCCATGATACAAGTCAGTATTCGACGTCCATTCATGTCTGCGAACGTCAGGAGATGGCGGGGAAACCGGTCACCAGGGGCTGTTACCTTCAAGTAAGTTTCTGTTTTGCTATGACGTTGTGGACGGTGATGGTGGATGTGCATAAGCATTTGCCTCTGATTCCAAAGGTTATAAGTTTAAAACTAGCAATAAGAAGTTGTTTTTGGAGAAAAAAATCTGTCTAACCCAAACCTTAACTTTTACCTTAACCATTCAGAGTTAAGCTTAACCTTAAGAATTCAGAGTTAATGCCTAAACTTAACCATAAACACAATTGTACGTTATAGAAACATGAATTAATGTCTAATTCTGATGTGAGACTGTGAGAGCCAGTTGGTTTGTATAGGTGTTTTTTTCTTAATTTTGTCAGCCATACTATACGGCTGACACATATTGTAATGTAATGTAAGTCATTTCCAGTAGGGGCTGTCTGTGGAATGCTAACTGAATGATAGGACAATTACAGTAGTACAGACAGCTTGTTTACCAAGCTGAATTGTACTGGTGGGTGGTGGATAATTTCTCTGCTAATGGTCCCTCGTAATATGTGAGTGCGTGTGTGTTTTTTTGGTTTTACTATCCTTGCGGCGACCAGAATTCGTGATCAGGATAGTAAAGCTAGGACAATTCGGAAAAGTGGGGACATTTCGCCGGTCCCCACAAGGAAAAATACTATTTTAGGCTTAGGGGTTAGGTTTAGGGGTAGGGTTAGAAGTATGGTTATGGGTTAGGTTTAGGAATTAGGATTAGGGGTTTGGGGTCAAGGTTAGGGTTAGGGGTTAGGTTTAGGAATTAGGATTAAAGGTTAAGGTTAGGTTATGGATTTAAGGTTAGGGTTAGGGTTATGGTTTGAGTTAGGGGTTAGGAAAAATATGATTTTGAATGGGAATCAATTACTTCAAGGATAGTAAAACAAACGTATGTGTGTGTGTGTGTGTGTGTGTGTGTGTGTGTGTGTGTGTGTGTGT